>NW_027005701.1:0-37500 GCF_036934945.1 Oncorhynchus masou masou | reverse complement strand
TCAGCTGTGCTTCATACCGAGAGAGAGAGAGAGAGAGAGAGAGAGGGGTCAGAGCAGGGGTCATTCTGCACTACAGTATGTTAATAATGAATATATCACAATGCTGGCACTCAGCTGTGCTTCATACCGAACTACAACCCCTTGTCCCTTGTATTATAAATGATGTTCATTAATCATCATGTCTCATCTGCTTCCTTCCCCAGGAAAAGCTGGACTTGGGGCCAAAGAAGGAGGTGGACGGGATGGGTGTTCCTGACATCAAGTATGGGGACTCCGTGTGTTATGTCCAACATGTGGACACCTGTCTGTGGCTCACCTACCAGGCCATGGACGCTAAGTGTGCACGCATGGGCGGCGTGCAGAGGAAGGTACAGCACATCTCCTCTCTGCTCCTCGGACCCACAACACAGTACAGCCCTTAACATACAGCACATCACTGTCTCCTCTGCTCTCTGCTCCTCTGACCCACAATACAGTACAGCCCTTAACATACAGCACATCACTGTCTCCTCTGCTCTCTGCTCCTCTGACCCACAACACAGTACAGCCCTTAACATACAGCACATCACTGTCTCCTCTCTGCTCCTCTGACCCACAATACAGTACAGCCATTAACATACTGCACATCACTGTCTCCTCTCTGCTCCTCTGACCCACAATACAGTACAGCCATTAACATACAGCACATCACTGTCTCCTCTACTCTCTGCTCCTCTGACCCACAATACAGTACAGCCATTAACATACAGCACATCACTGTCTCCTCTCTGCTCCTCTGACCCACAATACAGTACAGCCATTAACATACAGCACATCACTGTCTCCTCTACTCTCTGCTCCTCTGACCCACAATACAGTGCAGCCATTAACATACAGCACATCACTGTCTCCTCTCTGCTCCTCTGACCCACAATACAGTACAGCCCTTAACATACAGCACATCACTGTCTCCTCTCCTCTCTGCTCCTCTGACCCACAATACAGTACAGCCATTAACATACAGCACATCACTGTCTCCTCTCTGCTCCTCTGACCCACAATACAGTACAGCCATTAACATACAGCACATCACTGTCTCCTCTCTGCTCCTCTGACCCACAATACAGTACAGCCATTAACATACAGCACATCACTGTCTCCTCTACTCTCTGCTCCTCTGACCCACAATACAGTGCAGCCATTAACATACAGCACATCACTGTCTCCTCTCTGCTCCTCTGACCCACAATACAGTACAGCCCTTAACATACAGCACATCACTGTCTTCTCTCCTCTCTGCTCCTCTGACCCACAATACAGTACAGCCATTAACATACAGCACATCACTGTCTCCTCTCTGCTCCTCTGACCCACAATACAGTACAGCCCTTAACATACAGCACATCACTGTCTCCTCTGCTCTCTGCTCCTCTGACCCACAATACAGTACAGCCATTAACATACAGCACATCACTGTCTCCTCTCCTCTCTGCTCCTCTGACCCACAATACAGTACAGCCCTTAACATACAGCACATCACTGTCTCCTCTGCTCTCTGCTCCTCTGACCCACAATACAGTACAGCCCTTAACATACAGCACATCACTGTCTCCTCTCCTCTCTGCTCCTCTGACCCACAATACAGTACAGCCCTTAACATACAGCACATCACTGTCTCCTCTCCTCTCTGCTCCTCTGACCCACAATACAGTACAGCCCTTAACATACAGCACATCACTGTCTCCTCTCCTCTCTGCTCCTCTGACCCACAATACAGTACAGCCCTTAACATACAGCACATCACTGTCTCCTCTCCTCTCTGCTCCTCTGACCCACAATACAGTACAGCCATTAACATACATCACATCACTGTCTCCTCTGCTCTCTGCTCCTCTGACCCACAATACCCCATAATGACATTACAATACCCCATAATGACATGACAATACCCCATAATGACATTACAATACCCCATAATGACATGACAATACCCCATAATGACATCACAATACCCCATAATGACATCACAATACCCCATAATGACATCACAATACCCCATAATGACATCACAATACACCATACTGACATCACAATACCACATAATGACATCACAATACCCCATAAGGACAAAGCAAAAAAAAAAAAGTTTTAGAAATTTTTGCAAATGTATAAAAAAACACAACTGAAATTTTACATTTAAATAAGTTTTCAGACCCTTTACTCAGTACTTTGTTGAATAACCTTTGGAAGAGATTACAGCTTTGAGTCTTCTTGGTTAGGACGCTACAAACTTGGCACACCTTTATTTGGGGAGTTTTTCCCATTCTTCTCTGCAGATCCTCTCAAGCTCTGTCAGGTTGGATGTGGAACCTCGCTGCACAGCTATTTTCAGGTCTCTCCAGAGATGTTCGATGGGGTTCAAGTTTGGGCTCTGGCTGGGCCACTCAAGAGCATTCAGGGACTTGTCCAAAGCCACTCCTGCGTTGTCTTGGCTGTGTGGTTTGGTCGTAGTCCTATTGGAAGGTGAACCTTCACCCCAGTCTGAGGTCCTGAGAACCCCGGAGCACCAACCACCATAATGCTTCACCGTAGGGATGGTGCCGGGTTTCCTCCAGACGTGATGCTGCCACCACCATGCTTCACCGTAGGGATGGTGCCTGGTGTCCTCCAGACGTGATGCTGCCACCACCATGCTTCACCGTAGGGATGGTGCCTGGTTTCCTCCAGACGTGATGCTGCCACCACCATGCTTCACCGTAGGGATGGTGCCGGGTTTCCTCCAGACGTGATGCTGCCACCACCATGCTTCACCGTAGGGATGGTGCCTGGTGTCCTCCAGACGTGATGCTGCCACCACCATGCTTCACCGTAGGGATGGTGCCTGGTTTCCTCCAGACGTGATGCTGCCACCACCATGCTTAACCGTAGGGATGGTGCCTGGTGTCCTCCAGACGTGATGCCAAGAGGGTTGTCATGTGTTTTTTTTACTGAGGACTGGCTTCCATCTGGTCACTCTACCATAAAGCTTCTCCCATCTCCATAGAGGAACTCTGTAGCTCTGTCAGAGTGACCATCGGGTTCTTGGTCACCTCCCTGACCAAGGCCCTTCTCCCTGAATGCTCAGTTTGTCTGGGTGGCCAGCTCTAGGAAGAGTCTTGGTGGTTCCACGTTTTTTCCATTAAAGAATGATGGAGGCCACTGTCTCGGGGAGATCTTTCAATGCTACCGAAATGTGTTGGTACTCTTGCCCAGATCTGTGCCTCGACACAATCCTGTCTCTGAGATCTACGGACAATTCCTTCAACCTCATGGCTTGGTTTTTGCTCTGAAATGCACAGTCGGACTCCAATCAAGTTGTAGAAACATCTCAAGGATGATCAATGTTAACAGGATCCCCCGAATCTCATAACTATTATTGTAAATAAGGTTTTTCAGTTTTTTCTTGTTTTTATACATTTCCAAACATTTCTAAAACACTTTTTTTTTTTTGCTTTGTCATTATTTGGTATTGTGTGTAGATTAATTAGGAACATTTTCAAATGTAATCCATGTTTAGGCTGTGGGAAAAGGAGTGGGCATCAACCTGCAGCACCAGAGGTGAACCACTCTCATCAGAAGATCTAAAACATAGCCTGCGTCCCAGCTTCAACCCTATTCACATTAGTGCACTTCATAGGGCACTACTTTTGACCAGGGCTCATAGGGCTCTGTTCAAAAGTAGTGCACTTCATAGGGAATAGGTATAGGACCCTGCCGAGTCCCCAGTCAATCAATCAATAAAATATATTTATAAAGCCCTTTTTACATCAGCTGAAGTCTCAAAGTGCTGTACAGAAGCCCCAAACAATGCAGGTGTAGAAGCAATGCAGGTGCAGAGGGCTAGGAAAAACTCCCTTGAAAGCCAGGGACCTAGGAAGAAACCTAGAGAGGAACCAGGCTATGAGGGGTAGCAAGTCCTCTTCTGGCTGTGCAAAGTTATCTATAGAGGATACTGTCGGACCCAGCCTGGTCCCTAGGAGAAGGTGTCTGGTCTCAGCTCGTCTCCATGGTTTCCTCAGCCGGTCGACTAACATCCCGGCGTCCAGCAGGAGCAGTTATGACTCACAGACTTTTATAAATGTCTTCCTAACGAGCTCTTCTCAATCAGCTCCAGGCCGTCTCGCTGGAATAAAACCATTAAGCTGCGCTTATCATATAATTAAAGCCATTAGGCTAAGCTAACCGTGTCAGAAACACACTCATTCTGATGAATAAAACCATTAGCATTATTGTGCTAAGCTAACAGTGTCAAAGAGCCAGCCGTTCTGTCTCCCCGTTTGTGTATGTGACATTTATCAATTCAGAAAGATGGGTTTTCAGACAGGGATATGTTCTGATGAGAGAGGTTCAGTTTAACCTCTGAGTCGTGTGAATTTGTAGTATGGTGTAATGATGTTTTCGGCGTAGCCATTATGCTAAGCTAACAGTGTCAGAAACCTCCCGTTCTGTCTCAATGCTAAGCTAACAGTGTCAGAAACCTCCCGTTATGTCTCAATGCTAAGCTAACAGTGTCAAAGATAACAGTCAGAAACCTCCCGTTCTGTCTTGATGCTAAGCTAACAGTGTCAAAGCTAACCATGTCAGAAAACCTCTCCCGTTCTGTCTCAGTGTCTGCAGAACGTGACAATGTGTCTGTTTCAGGCCATCATGCACCACGAGGGTCACATGGACGATGGGTTGACCCTGTCCCGCTCGCAACACGAGGAGTCCCGTACCGCACGGGTCATACGCAGTACCGTCTTCCTGTTCAACCGATTCATCAGGTGGGGACACACAGTACACACTGCTCTAGGTGAAGCATGGAGACACACAGTACACACTGCTCTAGGTGAAACATGGAGACACACAGTACACACTGCTCTAGGTGAAGCATGGAGACACACAGTACACTCTGCTCTAGGTGAAGCACTCTGCTCTAGGTGAAGCATGGGGACACACAGTACACACTGCTCTAGGTGAAGCATGGAGACACACAGTACACACTGCTCTAGGTGAAGCATGGAGACACACAGTACACACTGCTCTAGGTGAAGCATGGAGACACACAGTACACACTGCTCTAGGTGAAACATGGAGACACACAGTACACACTGCTCTAGGTGAAGCATGGGGACACACAGTACACACTGCTCTAGGTGAAGCATGGAGACACACAGTACACACTGCTCTAGGTGAAGCATGGAGACACACAGTACACACTGCTCTAGGTGAAGCATGGAGACACACAGTACACACTGCTCTAGGTGAAGCATGGAGACACACAGTACACACTGCTCTAGGTGAAGCATGGAGACACACAGTACACACTGCTCTAGGTGAAGCATGGAGACACACAGTACACACTGCTCTAGGTGAAACATGGAGACACACAGTACACACTGCTCTAGGTGAAGCATGGAGACACACAGTACACACTGATCTAGGTGAAGCATGGAGACACACAGTACACACTGCTCTAGGTGAAGCATGGAGACACACAGTACACACTGCTCTAGGTGAAGCATGGAGACACACAGTACACACTGCTCTAGGTGAAGCATGGAGACACACAGTACACACTGCTCTAGGTGAAACATGGGGACACACAGTACACACTGCTCTAGGTGAAGCATGGAGACACACAGTACACTCTGCTCTAGGTGAAGCATGGGGACACACAGTACACACTGCTCTAGGTGAAGCATGGAGACACACAGTACACACTGCTCTAGGTGAAGCATGGGGACACACAGTACACACTGCTCTAGGTGAAGCATGGAGACACACAGTACACACTGCTCTAGGTGAAGCATGGAGACACACAGTACCCACTGCTCTAGGTGAAGCATGGGGACACACAGTACACACTGCTCTAGGTGAAGCATGGAGACACACAGTACACACTGCTCTAGGTGAAGCATGGAGACACACAGTACACACTGCTCTAGGTGAAGCATGGGGACACACAGTACACACTCCTCTAGGTGAAGCATGGAGACACACACTGCTCTAGGTGAAGCATGGGGACACACAGTACACACTGCTCTAGGTGAAGCATGGAGACACACAGTACACACTGCTCTAGGTGAAGCATGGAGACACACAGTACACACTGCTCTAGGTGAAGCATGGAGACACACAGTACATACTGCTCTAGGTGAAACATGGAGACACACAGTACACACTGCTCTAGGTGAAGCATGGAGACACACAGTACACACTGCTCTAGGTGAAGCATGGAGACACACAGTACACACTGCTCTAGGTGAAACATGGAGACACACAGTACACACTGATCTAGGTGAAACATGGAGACACACAGTACACACTGCTCTAGGTGAAGCATGGAGACACACAGTACACACTGCTCTAGGTGAAGCATGGAGACACACAGTACACACTGCTCTAGGTGAAACATGGAGACACACAGTACACACTGCTCTAGGTGAAACATGGAGACACACAGTACACACTGCTCTAGGTGAAGCATGGAGACACACAGTACACACTGCTCTAGGTGAAACATGGAGACACACAGTACACACTGCTCTAGGTGAAACATGGGGACACACAGTACACACTGCTCTAGGTGAAGCATGGAGACACACAGTACACACTGATCTAGGTGAAGCATGGAGACACACAGTACACACTGCTCTAGGTGAAACATGGAGACACACAGTACACACTGCTCTAGTTGAAGCATGGAGACACACAGTACACACTGCTCTAGGTGAAGCATGGAGACACACAGTACACACTGCTCTAGGTGAAGCATGGAGACACACAGTACACACTGCTCTAGGTGAAACATGGAGACACACACTGCTCTAGGTGAAACATGGAGACACACAGTACACACTGCTCTAGGTGAAACATGGAGACACACAGTACACACTGCTCTAGGTGAAACATGGAGACACACAGTACACACTGCTCTAGGTGAAGCATGGAGACACACAGTACACACTGCTCTAGGTGAAACATGGAGACACACAGTACACACTGCTCTAGGTGAAACATGGAGACACACAGTACACACTGCTCTAGGTGAAGCATGGAGACACACAGTACACACTGCTCTAGGTGAAACATGGAGACACACAGTACACACTGCTCTAGGTGAAACATGGGGACACACAGTACACACTGCTCTAGGTGAAGCATGGAGACACACAGTACACACTGATCTAGGTGAAGCATGGAGACACACAGTACACACTGCTCTAGGTGAAGCATGGAGACACACAGTACACACTGCTCTAGTTGAAGCATGGAGACACACAGTACACACTGCTCTAGGTGAAGCATGGAGACACACAGTACACACTGCTCTAGGTGAAGCATGGAGACACACAGTACACACTGCTCTAGGTGAAACATGGAGACACACACTGCTCTAGTTGAAACATGGAGACACAAAGTACACACTGCTCTAGGTGAAACATGGAGACACACAGTACACACTGCTCTAGGTGAAACATGGAGACACACAGTACACACTGCTCTAGGTGAAACATGGAGACACACAGTACACACTGCTCTAGGTGATACATGGAGACACACACTCCTCTAGGTGAAACATGGAGACACACACTACTCTAGGTGAAACATCGGGACACACACTCCTCTAGGTGAAACATGGAGACACATACTGCTCTAGGTGAAACATGGGGACACACACTGCTCTAGGTGAAACATGGGGACACACACTGCTCTAGGTGAAACATGGGGACACACAGTACACACTCCTCTAGGTGAAACATGGAGACGCACACTCCTCTAGGTGAAACATGGGGACACACACTCCTCTAGGTGAAACATGGAGACACACACTACTCTAGGTGAAACATGGGGACACACACTCCTCTAGGTGAAACATGGGGACACACACTCCTCTAGGTGAAACATGGGGACACACACTCCTCTAGGTGAAACATGGGGACACACACTCCTCTAGGTGAAACATGAGGACACACACTCCTCTAGGTGAAACATGGAGACACACACTCCTCTAGGTGAAACATGGAGACACACACTGCTCTAGGTGAAACATGGAGACACACAGTCCTCTAGGTGAAACATGGAGACACACAGTACACACTCCTCTAGGTGAAACATGGAGACACACAGTACACACCCCTCTAGGTGAAACATGGGGACACACACTCCTCTAGGTGAAACATGGAGACACACACTCCTCTAGGTGAAACATGGAGACACACACTCCTCTAGGTGAAACATGAGGACACACACTCCTCTAGGTGAAACATGGAGACACACACTCCTCTAGGTGAAACATGGGGACACACACTCCTCTAGGTGAAACATGGAGACACACAGTACACACTCCTCTAGGTGAAACATGGAGACACACACTGCTCTAGGTGAAACATGGGGACACACACTCCTCTAGGTGAAACATGGAGACACACAGTACACACTCCTCTAGGTGAAACATGGAGACACACACTCCTCTAGGTGAAACATGGAGACACACACTCCTCTAGGTGAAACATGGGGACACACACTCCTCTAGGTGAAACATGAGGACACACACTCCTCTAGGTGAAACATGGAGACACACACTGCTCTAGGTGAAACATGGAGACACACAGTCCTCTAGGTGAAACATGGAGACACACAGTACACACTCCTCTAGGTGAAACATGGGGACACACACTCCTCTAGGTGAAACATGAGGACACACACTCCTCTAGGTGAAACATGAGGACACACACTCCTCTAGGTGAAACATGGAGACACACACTCCTCTAGGTGAAACATGGAGACACACACTCCTCTAGGTGAAACATGGAGACACACAGTACACACTCCTCTAGGTGAAACATGGAGACACACACTCCTCTAGGTGAAACATGGGGACACACACTCCTCTAGGTGAAACATGGAGACACACAGTACACACTCCTCTAGGTGAAACATGGAGACACACACTCCTCTAGGTGAAACATGGAGACACACACTCCTCTAGGTGAAACATGGGGACACACACTCCTCTAGGTGAAACATGAGGACACACACTCCTCTAGGTGAAACATGGAGACACACACTGCTCTAGGTGAAACATGGAGACACACAGTCCTCTAGGTGAAACATGGAGACACACAGTACACACTGCTCTAGGTGAAGCATGGAGACACACAGTACACTCTGCTCTAGGTGAAGCACCCTGCTCTAGGTGAAGCATGGGGACACACAGTACACACTGCTCTAGGTGAAGCATGGAGACACACAGTACACACTGCTCTAGGTGAAGCATGGAGACACACAGTACACACTGCTCTAGGTGAAGCATGGAGACACACAGTACACACTGCTCTAGGTGAAACATGGAGACACACAGTACACACTGCTCTAGGTGAAGCATGGGGACACACAGTACACACTGCTCTAGGTGAAGCATGGAGACACACAGTACACACTGCTCTAGGTGAAGCATGGAGACACACAGTACACACTGCTCTAGGTGAAGCATGGAGACACACAGTACACACTGCTCTAGGTGAAGCATGGAGACACACAGTACACACTGCTCTAGGTGAAGCATGGAGACACACAGTACACACTGCTCTAGGTGAAGCATGGAGACACACAGTACACACTGCTCTAGGTGAAACATGGAGACACACAGTACACACTGCTCTAGGTGAAGCATGGAGACACACAGTACACACTGATCTAGGTGAAGCATGGAGACACACAGTACACACTGCTCTAGGTGAAGCATGGAGACACACAGTACACACTGCTCTAGGTGAAGCATGGAGACACACAGTACACACTGCTCTAGGTGAAGCATGGAGACACACAGTACACACTGCTCTAGGTGAAACATGGGGACACACAGTACACACTGCTCTAGGTGAAGCATGGAGACACACAGTACACTCTGCTCTAGGTGAAGCATGGGGACACACAGTACACACTGCTCTAGGTGAAGCATGGAGACACACAGTACACACTGCTCTAGGTGAAGCATGGGGACACACAGAACACACTGCTCTAGGTGAAGCATGGAGACACACAGTACACACTGCTCTAGGTGAAGCATGGAGACACACAGTACCCACTGCTCTAGGTGAAGCATGGGGACACACAGTACACACTGCTCTAGGTGAAGCATGGAGACACACAGTACACACTGCTCTAGGTGAAGCATGGAGACACACAGTACACACTGCTCTAGGTGAAGCATGGGGACACACAGTACACACTCCTCTAGGTGAAGCATGGAGACACACACTGCTCTAGGTGAAGCATGGGGACACACAGTACACACTGCTCTAGGTGAAGCATGGAGACACACAGTACACACTGCTCTAGGTGAAACATGGGGACACACAGTACACACTGCTCTAGGTGAAGCATGGAGACACACAGTACACACTGATCTAGGTGAAGCATGGAGACACACAGTACACACTGCTCTAGGTGAAGCATGGAGACACACAGTACACACTGCTCTAGTTGAAGCATGGAGACACACAGTACACACTGCTCTAGGTGAAGCATGGAGACACACAGTACACACTGCTCTAGGTGAAGCATGGAGACACACAGTACACACTGCTCTAGGTGAAACATGGAGACACACACTGCTCTAGTTGAAACATGGAGACACACAGTACACACTGCTCTAGGTGAAACATGGAGACACACAGTACACACTGCTCTAGGTGAAACATGGAGACACACAGTACACACTGCTCTAGGTGAAACATGGAGACACACAGTACACACTGCTCTAGGTGATACATGGAGACACACACTCCTCTAGGTGAAACATGGAGACACACACTACTCTAGGTGAAACATCGGGACACACACTCCTCTAGGTGAAACATGGAGACACATACTGCTCTAGGTGAAACATGGGGACACACACTGCTCTAGGTGAAACATGGGGACACACACTGCTCTAGGTGAAACATGGGGACACACAGTACACACTCCTCTAGGTGAAACATGGAGACGCACACTCCTCTAGGTGAAACATGGGGACACACACTCCTCTAGGTGAAACATGGAGACACACACTACTCTAGGTGAAACATGGGTACACACACTCCTCTAGGTGAAACATGGGGACACACACTCCTCTAGGTGAAACATGGGGACACACACTCCTCTAGGTGAAACATGGGGACACACACTCCTCTAGGTGAAACATGAGGACACACACTCCTCTAGGTGAAACATGGAGACACACACTCCTCTAGGTGAAACATGGAGACACACACTGCTCTAGGTGAAACATGGAGACACACAGTCCTCTAGGTGAAACATGGAGACACACAGTACACACTCCTCTAGGTGAAACATGGAGACACACAGTACACACCCCTCTAGGTGAAACATGGGGACACACACTCCTCTAGGTGAAACATGGAGACACACACTCCTCTAGGTGAAACATGGAGACACACACTCCTCTAGGTGAAACATGAGGACACACACTCCTCTAGGTGAAACATGGAGACACACACTCCTCTAGGTGAAACATGGGGACACACACTCCTCTAGGTGAAACATGGAGACACACAGTACACACTCCTCTAGGTGAAACATGGAGACACACACTGCTCTAGGTGAAACATGGGGACACACACTCCTCTAGGTGAAACATGGAGACACACAGTACACACTCCTCTAGGTGAAACATGGAGACACACACTCCTCTAGGTGAAACATGGAGACACACACTCCTCTAGGTGAAACATGGGGACACACACTCCTCTAGGTGAAACATGAGGACACACACTCCTCTAGGTGAAACATGGAGACACACACTGCTCTAGGTGAAACATGGAGACACACAGTCCTCTAGGTGAAACATGGAGACACACAGTACACACTCCTCTAGGTGAAACATGGGGACACACACTCCTCTAGGTGAAACATGAGGACACACACTCCTCTAGGTGAAACATGAGGACACACACTCCTCTAGGTGAAACATGGAGACACACACTCCTCTAGGTGAAACATGGAGACACACACTCCTCTAGGTGAAACATGGAGACACACAGTACACACTCCTCTAGGTGAAACATGGAGACACACACTCCTCTAGGTGAAACATGGGGACACACACTCCTCTAGGTGAAACATGGAGACACACAGTACACACTCCTCTAGGTGAAACATGGAGACACACACTCCTCTAGGTGAAACATGGAGACACACACTCCTCTAGGTGAAACATGGGGACACACACTCCTCTAGGTGAAACATGAGGACACACACTCCTCTAGGTGAAACATGGAGACACACACTGCTCTAGGTGAAACATGGAGACACACAGTCCTCTAGGTGAAACATGGAGACACACAGTACACACTGCTCTAGGTGAAGCATGGAGACACACAGTACACTCTGCTCTAGGTGAAGCACTCTGCTCTAGGTGAAGCATGGGGACACACAGTACACACTGCTCTAGGTGAAGCATGGAGACACACAGTACACACTGCTCTAGGTGAAGCATGGAGACACACAGTACACACTGCTCTAGGTGAAGCATGGAGACACACAGTACACACTGCTCTAGGTGAAACATGGAGACACACAGTACACACTGCTCTAGGTGAAGCATGGGGACACACAGTACACACTGCTCTAGGTGAAGCATGGAGACACACAGTACACACTGCTCTAGGTGAAGCATGGAGACACACAGTACACACTGCTCTAGGTGAAGCATGGAGACACACAGTACACACTGCTCTAGGTGAAGCATGGAGACACACAGTACACACTGCTCTAGGTGAAGCATGGAGACACACAGTACACACTGCTCTAGGTGAAGCATGGAGACACACAGTACACACTGCTCTAGGTGAAACATGGAGACACACAGTACACACTGCTCTAGGTGAAGCATGGAGACACACAGTACACACTGATCTAGGTGAAGCATGGAGACACACAGTACACACTGCTCTAGGTGAAGCATGGAGACACACAGTACACACTGCTCTAGGTGAAGCATGGAGACACACAGTACACACTGCTCTAGGTGAAGCATGGAGACACACAGTACACACTGCTCTAGGTGAAACATGGGGACACACAGTACACACTGCTCTAGGTGAAGCATGGAGACACACAGTACACTCTGCTCTAGGTGAAGCATGGGGACACACAGTACACACTGCTCTAGGTGAAGCATGGAGACACACAGTACACACTGCTCTAGGTGAAGCATGGGGACACACAGTACACACTGCTCTAGGTGAAGCATGGAGACACACAGTACACACTGCTCTAGGTGAAGCATGGAGACACACAGTACCCACTGCTCTAGGTGAAGCATGGGGACACACAGTACACACTGCTCTAGGTGAAGCATGGAGACACACAGTACACACTGCTCTAGGTGAAGCATGGAGACACACAGTACACACTGCTCTAGGTGAAGCATGGGGACACACAGTACACACTCCTCTAGGTGAAGCATGGAGACACACACTGCTCTAGGTGAAGCATGGGGACACACAGTACACACTGCTCTAGGTGAAGCATGGAGACACACAGTACACACTGCTCTAGGTGAAGCATGGAGACACACAGTACACACTGCTCTAGGTGAAGCATGGAGACACACAGTACATACTGCTCTAGGTGAAACATGGAGACACACAGTACACACTGCTCTAGGTGAAGCATGGAGACACACAGTACACACTGCTCTAGGTGAAGCATGGAGACACACAGTACACACTGCTCTAGGTGAAACATGGAGACACACAGTACACACTGATCTAGGTGAAACATGGAGACACACAGTACACACTGCTCTAGGTGAAGCATGGAGACACACAGTACACACTGCTCTAGGTGAAGCATGGAGACACACAGTACACACTGCTCTAGGTGAAACATGGAGACACACAGTACACACTGCTCTAGGTGAAACATGGAGACACACAGTACACACTGCTCTAGGTGAAGCATGGAGACACACAGTACACACTGCTCTAGGTGAAACATGGAGACACACAGTACACACTGCTCTAGGTGAAACATGGGGACACACAGTACACATTGCTCTAGGTGAAGCATGGAGACACACAGTACACACTGATCTAGGTGAAGCATGGAGACACACAGTACACACTGCTCTAGGTGAAACATGGAGACACACAGTACACACTGCTCTAGTTGAAGCATGGAGACACACAGTACACACTGCTCTAGGTGAAGCATGGAGACACACAGTACACACTGCTCTAGGTGAAGCATGGAGACACACAGTACACACTGCTCTAGGTGAAACATGGAGACACACACTGCTCTAGGTGAAACATGGAGACACACAGTACACACTGCTCTAGGTGAAACATGGAGACACACAGTACACACTGCTCTAGGTGAAACATGGAGACACACAGTACACACTGCTCTAGGTGAAGCATGGAGACACACAGTACACACTGCTCTAGGTGAAACATGGAGACACACAGTACACACTGATCTAGGTGAAACATGGAGACACACAGTACACACTGCTCTAGGTGAAGCATGGAGACACACAGTACACACTGCTCTAGGTGAAACATGGAGACACACAGTACACACTGCTCTAGGTGAAACATGGGGACACACAGTACACACTGCTCTAGGTGAAGCATGGAGACACACAGTACACACTGATCTAGGTGAAGCATGGAGACACACAGTACACACTGCTCTAGGTGAAACATGGAGACACATAGTACACACTGCTCTAGTTGAAGCATGGAGACACACAGTACACACTGCTCTAGGTGAAGCATGGAGACACACAGTACACACTGCTCTAGGTGAAGCATGGAGACACACAGTACACACTGCTCTAGGTGAAACATGGAGACACACACTGCTCTAGTTGAAACATGGAGACACACAGTACACATTGCTCTAGGTGAAACATGGAGACACACAGTACACACTGCTCTAGGTGAAACATGGAGACACACAGTACACACTGCTCTAGGTGAAACATGGAGACACACAGTACACACTGCTCTAGGTGATACATGGAGACACACACTCCTCTAGGTGAAACATGGAGACACACACTACTCTAGGTGAAACATCGGGACACACACTCCTCTAGGTGAAACATGGAGACACATACTGCTCTAGGTGAAACATGGGGACACACACTGCTCTAGGTGAAACATGGGGACACACACTGCTCTAGGTGAAACATGGGGACACACAGTACACACTCCTCTAGGTGAAACATGGAGACGCACACTCCTCTAGGTGAAACATGGGGACACACACTCCTCTAGGTGAAACATGGAGACACACACTACTCTAGGTGAAACATGGGGACACACACTCCTCTAGGTGAAACATGGGGACACACACTCCTCTAGGTGAAACATGGGGACACACACTCCTCTAGGTGAAACATGGGGACACACACTCCTCTAGGTGAAACATGAGGACACACACTCCTCTAGGTGAAACATGGAGACACACACTCCTCTAGGTGAAACATGGAGACACACACTGCTCTAGGTGAAACATGGAGACACACAGTCCTCTAGGTGAAACATGGAGACACACAGTACACACTCCTCTAGGTGAAACATGGAGACACACAGTACACACCCCTCTAGGTGAAACATGGGGACACACACTCCTCTAGGTGAAACATGGAGACACACACTCCTCTAGGTGAAACATGGAGACACACACTCCTCTAGGTGAAACATGAGGACACACACTCCTCTAGGTGAAACATGGAGACACACACTCCTCTAGGTGAAACATGGGGACACACACTCCTCTAGGTGAAACATGGAGACACACAGTACACACTCCTCTAGGTGAAACATGGAGACACACACTGCTCTAGGTGAAACATGGGGACACACACTCCTCTAGGTGAAACATGGAGACACACAGTACACACTCCTCTAGGTGAAACATGGAGACACACACTCCTCTAGGTGAAACATGGAGACACACACTCCTCTAGGTGAAACATGGGGACACACACTCCTCTAGGTGAAACATGAGGACACACACTCCTCTAGGTGAAACATGGAGACACACACTGCTCTAGGTGAAACATGGAGACACACAGTCCTCTAGGTGAAACATGGAGACACACAGTACACACTCCTCTAGGTGAAACATGGGGACACACACTCCTCTAGGTGAAACATGAGGACACACACTCCTCTAGGTGAAACATGAGGACACACACTCCTCTAGGTGAAACATGGAGACACACACTCCTCTAGGTGAAACATGGAGACACACACTCCTCTAGGTGAAACATGGAGACACACAGTACACACTCCTCTAGGTGAAACATGGAGACACACACTCCTCTAGGTGAAACATGGGGACACACACTCCTCTAGGTGAAACATGGGGACACACACTGCTCTAGGTGAAACATGGAGACACACACTCCTCTAGGTGAAACATGAGGACACACAGTACACGCATACAGTATACTACACACACACAGTAGACTACATACACAGATACAGTAGCCTACACAGATACAGTAGCCTACACAGATACAGTAGCCTACACAGATACAGTAGCCTACACAGGCAGATACAGTAGACTACACATACAGATACAGTAGACTACACATACAGATACAGTAGCCTACACAGATACAGTAGCCTACACAGATACAGTAGACTACACAGACATATACAGGAGCCTACACAGATACAGTAGCCTACACAGATACAGTAGCCTACACAGATACAGTAGCCTACACATACAGATACAGTAGCCTACACAGATACAGTAGCCTACACAGGCAGATACAGTAGACTACACATACCGATACAGTAGCCTACACAGATACATTAGACTACACATACAGATACAGTAGACTACACATACAGATACAGTAGCCTACACATATACAGTAGCCTACACAGATACAGTAGCCTACACACAGATACAGTAGCCTACACAGATACAGTAGCCTACACAGATACAGTAGCCTACACAGATACAGTAGCCTACACAGGTAGATACAGTAGCCTACACAGATACAGTAGACTACACAGATACATTAGCCTACACAGATACAGTAGATTACACAGCCAGATACAGTAGCCTACACAGACAGATACAGTAGACTACACAGACATATACATTAGCCTACACAGATACAGTAGCCTACACAGATACATTATCCTACACAGATACAGTAGACTACACAGACAGATACAGTAGCCTACACAGATACAGTAGCCTACACAGATACATTAGCCTACACAGACAGATACAGTAGACTACACATACAGATACAGTAGACTACACATACAGATACAGTAGACTACACATACAGATACAGTAGACTACACATACAGATACAGTAGCCTACACAGACAGATACAGTAGCCTACACAGGCAGATACAGTAGACTACACATACAGATACAGTAGACTACACATACAGATACAGTAGACTACACAGATACAGTAGACTACACAGATACATTAGCCTACACAGATACAGTAGATTACACAGACAAATACAGTAGCCTACACAGATACAGTAGCCTACACAGATACATTAGCCTACACAGATACAGTAGATTACACAGACAGATACAGTAGCCTACACAGACATATACATTAGCCTACACAGATACAGTAGACTACACAGACATATACAGGAGCCTACACAGATACAGTAGCCTACACAGATACAGTAGCCTACACAGATACAGTAGCCTACACATACAGATACAGTAGCCTACACAGATACAGTAGCCTACACAGGCAGATACAGTAGACTACACATACAGATACAGTAGACTACACATACCGATACAGTAGCCTACACAGATACATTAGACTACACATACAGATACAGTAGACTACACATACAGATACAGTAGCCTACACATATACAGTAGCCTACACAGATACAGTAGCCTACACACAGATACAGTAGCCTACACAGATACAGTAGCCTACACAGATACAGTAGCCTACACAGGTAGATACAGTAGCCTACACAGATACAGTAGACTACACAGATACATTAGCCTACACAGATACAGTAGATTACACAGCCAGATACAGTAGCCTACACAGACAGATACAGTAGACTACACAGACATATACATTAGCCTACACGGATACAGTAGCCTACACAGATACATTATCCTACACAGATACAGTAGACTACACAGACAGATACAGTAGCCTACACAGATACAGTAGCCTACACAGATACATTAGCCTACACAGACAGATACAGTAGACTACACATACAGATACAGTAGACTACACAGACAGATACAGTAGACTACACATACAGATACAGTAGACTACACATACAGATACAGTAGCCTACACAGACAGATACAGTAGCCTACACAGGCAGATACAGTAGACTACACATACAGATACAGTAGACTACACATACAGATACAGTAGACTACACAGATACAGTAGACTACACAGATACAGTAGCCTACACAGATACAGTAGCCTACACAGATACAGTAGCCTACACAGATACAGTAGCCTACACAGACAGATACAGTAGACTACACATACAGATACAGTAGACTACACAGACAAATACAGTAGCCTACACAGACAGATACAGTAGACTACACAGACATATACAGTAGCCTACACAGACACAGTAGCCTACACAGACAGATACAGTAGCCTACACAGACAGATATAGTAGCCTACACAGACAGATACAGTAGACTACACAGACAGATACAGTAGACTACACAGACAGATACAGTAGACTACACAGACAGATACAGTAGCCTACACAGACAGATACAGTAGCCTACACAGACAGATACAGTAGCCTACACAGACATATACAGTAGACTACACAGACAGATACAGTAGAATACACATACATATACAATAGCATACACAGACAGATACAGTAGCCTACACAGACAGATACAGTAGCCTACACAGACAGATACAGTAGCCTACACAGACAGATACAGTAGACTACACAGACAGATACAGTAGAATACACAGGCAGATACAGTAGCCTACACAGACAGATACAGTAGCCTACACAGACAGATACAGTAGCCTACACATACAGATACAGTAGACTACACAGACAGATACAGTAGAATACACAGGCAGATACAGTAGCCTACACAGATACAGTAGCCTACACAGATACAGTAGCCTACACAGATACATTAGCCTACACAGACACTGCATGATGTGTTGCTTGTCCTGTGGAAATCTTGACTTTACACTTAAGTTGGATCAATCGAACCGTTGGATCAATATGTGAAATGAGACATTTTACACTTTACATCTGAGTCAACGTCTTCTTCTCTCTGTGTACCAGGGGCCTGGACACCCTCAGTAACGTCTCTCTCTCTCTCTTTCTCTCTCTCTCTCTCTCTCTCTCTCTCTCTCTCTCTCTCTCTCTCTCTCCCTCTCTCTCTCTCTCTGTGTTCCAGGGGTCTGGACACCCTCAGTAACGTCTCTCTCTGTGTTCCAGGGGTCTGGACACCCTCAGTAACGTCTCTCTCTCTGTGTTCCAGGGGTCTGGACACCCTCAGTAAAAAAGGAAAGACCTCGACACTCGACCTGCCGATCGAGTCGGTCAGTTTGAGTCTGCAGGATCTGATTGGCTACTTCCAGCCTCCTGACGAGCACCTGGAGCACGAGGACAAACAGAACCGCCTCCGAGCCCTAAAGAACCGACAGAACCTCTTCCAGGAAGAGGTAGAGAACAAAGAGGGGGTTATAATTCACATCATCAGGGACAGGGGGAAGACCATCACAAAAACAGCCATTTACTTACTTGGGCCTCATTGTGCCAAGTGGTGCGTAAAGCCTTGATTACGTCCCTCCATTTCTTCCTGTCCGGGGATATTTTAGTGTTTCACTCTAGAGAGCAGTCATGACACTGCAGATCACATCTCTGTCTCTCTGTCTCTCCTGGTAGAGAGCAGTCATGACACTGCAGATCACATCTCGGTCTCTCTGTCTCTCCTGTTAGAGAGCAGTCATGACACTGCAGATCACATCTCTGTCTCTCCTGTTAGAGAGCAGTCATGACACTGCAGATCACATCTCTGTCTCTCTGTCTCTCCTGGTAGAGAGCAGTCATGACACTGCAGATCACATCTCTGTCTCTCTGTCTCTCCTGTTAGAGAGCAGTCATGACACTGCAGATCACATCTCTGTCTCTCCTGTTAGAGAGCAGTCATAACACTTCAGATCACATCTCTGTCTCTCCTGTTAGAGAGCAGTCATGACACTGCAGATCACATCTCTGTCTCTATGTCTCTCCTGTTAGAGAGCAGTCATGACACTGCAGATCACATCTCTGTCTCTCCTGTTAGAGAGCAGTCATGACACTGCAGATCACATCTCTGTCTCTCCTGTTAGAGAGCAGTCATGACACTGCAGATCACATCTCTGTCTCTCCTGTTAGAGAGCAGTCATGACACTGCAGATCACATCTCTGTCTCTCCTGTTAGAGAGCAGTCATACCACTGCAGATCACATCTCTGTCTCTACGTCTCTCCTGTTAGAGAGCAGTCATGACACTGCATATCACATCTCTGTCTCTCCTGTTAGAGAGCAGTCATGACACTGCAGATCACATCTCTGTCTCTCTGTCTCTCCTGTTAGAGAGCAGTCATGACACTGCAGATCACATCTCTGTCTCTCTGTCTCTCCTGTTAGAGAGCAGTCATAACACTGCAGATCACATCTCTGTCTCTCTGTCTCTCCTGTTAGAGAGCAGTCATGACACTGCAGATAACATCTCTGTCTCTCCTGTTAGAGAGCAGTCATACCACTGCAGATCACATCTCTGTCTCTCTGTCTCTCCTGTTAGAGAGCAGTCATAACACTGCAGATCACATCTCTGTCTCTCCTGTTAGAGAGCAGTCATAACACTGCAGATCACATCTCTGTTTCTCCTGTTAGAGAGCAGTCATACCACTGCAGATCACATCTCTGTCTCTCCTGTTAAATGAAGTGTTCGACCGCGTCTGTACTGATGTGCTGTGTAGGGCACCAGCTGGTGTAAAGCACTGTGTTTCTGCAGTAGTGGGGAGCCAGATGGTGTCCCCTGGGCATTAACTTAATATACTAGTTGTCTCACGGTTAGTTGTGTTGTGAGGATCGACCTCCCTGACCCTCGACCCAACACTCTGTAATTCCCTGTTTAAAGTCAGCAGTGCAGAGTATCGTTCAGGTCTCATCAGTGTCATGATGCAGGGACTAGACTGCTCTGCTTTGGCCTGTTCATGGTTTTCACTGCGCCTCTAAACATTCACTAATCTACTACAGACCATGTAAACATCAACATATCGCTACTAAATATGTATGATGATATATTATGATACACTATGAAACACTATGATACACTATGATATACTACGATACACTATGATATACTAATGTACACTATCATACACTATGATACACTATGATACACTATGATACACTATGATGCACTATTATACACTACGATACATTATGAAACACTATGATACACTATTATACACTATGATACACTATGTATGAGGATACACTATGATACACTATTATACACTACGATACACTATGAAACACTATTATACACTACAATACACTATGAAACACTATGTATGATGATATATTATGATACACTATGATACACTACAATACACTATGAAACACTATTATACACTACGATACACTATTATACACTACAATACACTATGATCCACTATTATACACTATGATACACTATGTATGAGGATACACTATGATACACTATGATACACTATGTATGAGGATATATTATGATACACTATGATACACTATTATACACTACAATGCACTATGAAACACTATTATACACTACGATACACTATTATACACTACAATACACTATGATACACTATGATCCACTATGTATGAGGATACACTATGATACACTATTATACACTATGATACACTATGTATGAGGATACACTATGATACACTATGTATGAGGATACACTATGATACACTATGTATGATGATACACTATGATACACTATGTATGAGGATACACTATGATACACTATGTATGAGGATACACTATGATACACTATTATACACTATAATACACTATGTATGAGGATACACTATGATACACTATTATACACTATGATACATTACAATACAATATGATACACTATGTATGAGTATACACTATGATATACTACACTACACCATGATTCACTATGATATGCTATGATACAATATGTATGAGGATACACTATGATACACTATTATACACTATGATACAATATGATACACTATGTATGAGTATACACTATGATATACTACAATACACCATGATTCACTATGATACACTATGAAACACTATGTATGAGGATACACTATGATACACTATGATACACCATGATTCACTATGATATACTATGATACAATACGTATGAGGATACACTATGATACACTATGTATGATGATACACTATGAAACACTATGTATGAGGATACACTATGATACACTATGATACACTATGTGTGAGGATACACTATGAAACACTATGATACACCATGATTCACTATGATACACTATGGTACACTATTATACACTATGGTACACTATGTATGATGATACACTATGATACAATATGTATGAGGATACACTATGATACACTATGATCCACTATGATACACTCTGATACACTATGTATGAGGATACACTATGATACATTATGTATTTGAATACACTATGATATACTATGATACCCCATGATGTACTATGATACAATATGTATGAGGATACACTATGATACAATATGGTACACTATGTATGAGGATACACTATGATACACTATGATACACTATGATACACTATGTATGAGGATACACTATGGTACACTATGATACACTATGTATGAGGATACACTATGGTACACTATGTATGATGATACACTATGATACACTATGTATGAGGATACACTATGGTACACTATGTATGATGATACACTATGATACACTATGTATGAGGATACACTATGGTACACTATGTATGATGATACACTATGATACACTATGTATAATGATACACTGTGATACACGATGATACACTATGATACACAATGATACACTGTGATACACTATGTATGATGATACACTATGATACACTATGCATGACGATACACTATGATACACTATGGTACACTATGTATGATGACACACTATGATACACTATGTATGAGGATACACTATGGTACACTATGATACACTATATATGAGGATACACTATGATACACTATGATACACTATGATACACTATATATGAGGATACACTATGATACACTATGTATGATGATACACTGTGATACACGATGATACACTATGATACACTATGTATGATGATACACTATGATACACTATGTATGAGGATACACTATGATACACTGTGATACACTATGATCCACTATGATACACTATGTATGAGGATACACTATGATACACTATGATACACTATGTATGAGGATACACTATGATACTCTATGTATGATGATACACTGTGATACACAATGATACACTATGATCCACTATGATACACTATGATACACTATGTATGAGGATACACTGTGATACACTGTGATACACTATGATCCACTATGATACACTATGTATGATGATACACTATGATACACTATGATACACTATATATGAGGATACACTATGATACACTATGTATGATGATACACTGTGATACACGATGATACACTATGATACACTATGTATGATGATACACTATGATACACTATGTATGAGGATACACTATGATACACTGTGATACACTATGATCCACTATGATACACTATGTATGATGATACACTATGATACACTATGTATGAGGATACACTATGATACTCTATGTATGATGATACACTGTGATACACAATGATACACTATGATACACTATGATACACTATGTATGATGATACACTATGATACACTGTGATACACTATGATCCACTATGATACACTATGTATGATGATACACTATGATACACTATATATGAGGATACACTATGATACACTATGTATGATGATACACTGTGATACACGATGATACACTATGATACACTATGTATGATGATACACTATGATACACTATGTATGAGGATACACTATGATACACTGTGATACACTATGATACACTATGATACACTATGTATGAGGATACACTATGGTACACTATGTATGATGATACACTATGATACACTATGATACACTATGTATGAGGATACACTATGGTACACTATGTATGATGATACACTATGATACACTATGTATAATGATACACTGTGATACACGATGATACACTATGATACACAATGATACACTGTGATACACTATGTATGATGATACACTATGATACACTATGCATGATGATACACTATGATACACTATGGTACACTATGTATGATGATACACTATGATACACTATGTATGAGGATACACTATGGTACACTATGATACACTATATATGAGGATACACTATGATACACTATATATGAGGATACACTATGATACACTATGTATGATGATACACTGTGATACACGATGATACACTATGATACACTATGTATGATGATACACTATGATACACTATGTATGAGGATACACTATGATACACTGTGATACACTATGATCCACTATGATACACTATGTATGAGGATACACTATGATACACTATGATACACTATGTATGAGGATACACTATGATACTCTATGTATGATGATACACTGTGATACACAATGATACACTATGATCCACTATGATACACTATGATACACTATGTATGAGGATACACTATGATACACTGTGATACACTATGATCCACTATGATACACTATGTATGATGATACACTATGATACACTATGATACACTATATATGAGGATACACTATGATACACTATGTATGATGATACACTGTGATACACGATGATACACTATGATACACTATGTATGATGATACACTATGATACACTATGTATGAGGATACACTATGATACACTGTGATACACTATGATCCACTATGATACACTATGTATGATGATACACTATGATACACTATGTATGATGATACACTATGATACTCTATGTATGATGATACACTGTGATACACAATGATACACTATGATACACTATGATACACTACGTATGAGGATACACTATGATACACTGTGATACACTATGATCCACTATGATACACTATGTATGATGATACACTATGATACACTATGATACACTATATATGAGGATACACTATGATACACTATGTATGATGATACACTGTGATACACGATGATACACTATGATACACTATGTATGATGATACACTATGATACACTATGTATGAGGATACACTATGATACACTGTGATACACTATGATCCACTATGATACACTATGTATGAGGATACACTATGATACACTATGTATGAGGATACACTATGATACTCTATGTATGATGATACACTGTGATACACTATGATCCACTATGATACACTATGTATGATGATACACTATGATACACTATGTATGAGGATACACTATGATACACTGTGATATACTATGATCCACTATGATACACTATGTATGATGATACACTATGATACACTATGATCCACTATGATACACTATGTATGATGATACACTATGATACACTATGATACACTATGTATGAGGATACACTATGATACTCTATGTATGAGGATACACTATGATACACTATGATATACTATGGTGCTCTATGATACACTACAATATACTATGATACACTATTTATGAGAATACACTATGATATACTATGATACACTATGTATGAGGATACACTATAATACACTATGTATGATGATACACTGTGATACACAATGATATACTCTGATACACTATGTATGATGATACACTGTGATACACAATGATACACTATGGTACACTATGTATGATGATACACTATGTATGAGGATACACTATGATACACTATGTATGAGGATACACTATGATACACTATGATATACTATGATATACTATGGTGCTCTATGATACACTACAATATACTATGATACACTATTTATGAAAATACACTATGATATACTATGATACACTATGTATGAGGATACACTATAATACACTATGTATGATGATACACTGTGATACACAATGATATACTCTGATACACTATGCATGATGATACACTGTGATACACAATGATACACTATGTATGAGGATACACTATGATACACTATGTATGTGGATACACTATGATACACTATAAAACACCACCTATGGTTGTACACTATAATACACTATGTTTGATAGTACACAATGATACGCTATGTATGAGGATACACTATGGTACACTATGTATGATGATACACTATGATACACTATGTATGAGGATACACTATGATACACTATGATACACTATGATACACTATGTATGAGGATACACTATGATACTCTATGTATGATGATACACAATGATACACTATGATACACTATGATACACTATGTATGAGGATACACTATGATACACTGTGATACACTATGATCCACTATGATACACTATGTATGATGATACACTATGATACACTATGATACACTATATATGAGGATACACTATGATACACTATGTATGATGATACACTGTGATACACGATGATACACTATGATACACTATGTATGGTGATACACTATGATACACGATGTATGAGGATACACTATGATACACTGTGATACACTATGATCCACTATGATACACTATGTATGAGGATACACTATGATACTCTATGTATGATGATACACTGTGATACACAATGATACACTATGATCCACTATGATACACTATGTATGATGATACACTATGATACACTATGATACACTATGTATGAGGATACACTATGATACTCTATGTATGAGGATACACTATGATACAATATGATACACTATGATACACTATGTATGATGATACACTATGATATACTATGATCCACTATGATACACTATGTATGATGATACACTATGATACACTATGATCCACTATGATACACTATGTATGATGATACACTATGATACACTATGATACACTATGATACACTATGTATGAGGATACACTATGATACTCTATGTATGAGGATACACTATGATACACTATGATATACTATGGTGCTCTATGATACACTACAATATACTATGATACACTATTTATGAGAATACACTATGATATACTATGATACACTATGTATGAGGATACACTATAATACACTATGTATGATGATACACTGTGATACACAATGATATACTCTGATACACTATGTATGATGATACACTGTGATACACAATGATACACTATGGTACACTATGTATGATGATACACTATGTATGAGGATACACTATGATACACTATGTTTGAGGATACACTATGATACACTATGATATACTATGATATACTATGGTGCTCTATGATACACTACAATATACTATGATACACTATTTATGAAAATACACTATGATATACTATGATACACTATGTATGAGGATACACTATAATACACTATGTATGATGATACACTGTGATACACAATGATATACTCTGATACACTATGTATGATGATACACTGTGATACACAATGATACACTATGTATGAGGATACACTATGATACACTATGTATGTGGATACACTATGATACACTATAAAACACCACCTATGGTTGTACACTATAATACACTATGTTTGATAGTACACAATGATACACTATGTATGAGGATACACTATGGTACACTATGTATGATGATACACTATGATACACTATGATGCACTATGTTTGAGGATACACTATGATACACTATGATGCACTATGTTTGAGGATACACTATGATACTCTATGTATGATGATACACTGTGATACACTATGATACACTATGATACATTATGATACACTATGTATGAGGATACACTATGGTACACTATGTATGAGGATACACTATGATACACTATGATGCACTATGTTTGAGGATACACTTTGATACACTATGATGCACTATGTTTGAGGATACACTATGATACTCTATGTATGATGATACACTGTGATACACAATGATACACTATGGTACACTATGTATGATGATACACTATGTATTAGGATACACTATGATACACTATGATACACTATGTATGAGGATACACTATGATACTCTATGTATGATGATACACTGTTATACACGATGATACACTATGGTACACTATGTATGATGATACACTATGTATGAGGATACACTATGATACACTATGATACACTATGTATGAGGATACACTATGATACACTATGATACTCTATGTATGATGATACACTGTTATACACGATGATACACTATGGTACACTATGTATGATGATACACTATGTATGAGGATACACTATGATACACTATGATACACTATGTATGAGGATACACTATGATACACTATGATACTCTATGTATGATGATACACTGTTATACACGATGATACACTATGGTACACTATGTATGATGATACACTATGTATGATGATATACTATGATACACTATGATACACTATGATACACTATGTATGATGATACACTATGACACACTATGATACACTATGATACACTATGATACACTATGATGCACTATGATGCACTATGTATGGGGATACACTATGATACACTATGATACACTATGTATGATGATATACTATGATACACTATGATACACTATGATACACTATGATACACTATGATGCACTATGATGCACTATGATGCACTATGTATGGGGATACACTATGATATACTATGATACACTATGATACACTATGATATACTATGGTGCTCTATGATACACTACAATATACTATGATACACTATTTATGAGAATACACTATGATATACTATGATACACTATGTATGAGGATACACTATAATACACTATGTATGATGATACACTGTGATACACTATGATATACTATGATACACTATGTATGAGGATACACTATAATACACTATGTATGAGGATACACTATGATACACTATGATACACTATGTCTGAGGATACACTATGATACACTATAAAACACCACATATGGTTGTACACTATGATACACTATGTATGATAATACACAATGATACACTATGATACACTATATTTGATAATACACTATGATACACTATGTATGAGGATACACTATAATACACTATGTCTGAGGATACACTATGATACACTATAAAACACCACATATGGTTGTACACTATGATACACTATAAAACACTACATATGATTATACACTATGATACACTATGTATGATGATACACTATGATACACTATGATATACTGTGATACAATATGATATACTGTGATACACTATGTATGAGAATACACTATGATACACTATGATACATTATATATGATGATATACTGTTTGTGTTTCTGCATGCATGATATGTATAACATGACTCTCTCTTTCTCTCCCCTCCCCCTCTCCCTCCCTCTCTCTCCCTCCCCCTCTCCCTCCCTCTCTCTCCCTCCCCCTCTCCCTCCCTCCTTCCATCTCTCCCCCACCCCCCTCTCTCCCTCCCTCTATCCCTCCCTCTCTCTCCCTCCCCCTCTCCCTCCCTCCATCTCTCCCTCCCCCTCTCCCTCCCTCTCTCTCCCTCCCTCTCTCCCTCCCTCTCTCCCCCTTTCCCTCCCTCCCTCCCTCCCTCCATCTCTCCCCCACCCCTCCCCCTCTCTCCCCAGGGGATGATAAACCTGGTGTTGGAGTGTATCGATCGTCTCCACGTGTACAGCAGCGCGGCTCATTTTGCTGAGGTGGCGGGGAGGGAGGGCGGGAGGCCTGGAGATCCACGCTGAACTCATTATATGAGCTCCTGGGTGAGGAGTGGAGCAGCTGAATACTGCAACCTCAGGGGCTTTAGAAACACACGCTGCCCAGTTCTCCAACAGCTCCTCCTGTACACTAACACCGCTTACACAGGGGGCCTGACCCCCCCCAGCACAGAACTGTTACGCTGTACAACACTCATTAACATGTATCGCCAGGTTACACAGTCACTGACTGACAACAAGGAGGGAGGAGAGGAGGGAGGAGAGTAGATAAGCGGAGAGGAGGGAGGAGAGGAGAGGAGGGAGGAGTAGTGGAGGGAGGAGAGGAGGGAGGAGAGTAGATAAGAGGAGAGGAGGGATGGAGGGAAGAGAGTAGAAAAGAGGAGGGAGAGGAGGGATGGAGAGAGGAGGGATGAGGGAGAGGAGGGAGGAGAGGAGAGGAGGAGGAGAGTAGATAAGAGGAGAGGAGGGATGGAGGGAAGAGAGTCGAGGGAGAGGAGAGTAGAAAAGAGGAGGGAGGAGGGATGGAGGGATGAAGGAGAGGAGGGAGGAGAGGAGAGGAGGGAGGAGTAGTGGAGGGAGGGAGGAGAGGAGGTTTTAGGCTGGGTTTCTGTACAGCACTTTGAGATATCAGCTGATGTACGAAGGGCTATATAAATACATTTGATTTGATTTGAGGAGAGGAGGGAGGAGAGGAGAGAGGAGTAGAGAAGAGGAGAGGAGGGAGGAGGAGCGGAGGGATGGAAACATCAACAGCAGCACAGCATACATCCTTAAATAACCGTCTGCTAGTTGGCACACTGTACTACCCTCTATGGTGGCTGGCTGACTGACTGGTTGATTAACTGACTGGCTGATTAACTGACTGGCTGATTAACTGACTGGCTGATTAACTGGCTAGTTGATTAACTGACTAGTTGATTAACTGACTGCCTGATTAACTGACTGGCTGATTAACTGGCTAGTTGATTAACTGACTAGTTGATTAACTGACTGCCTGATTAACTGACTGGCTGATTAACTGACTAGTTGATTAACTGACTAGTTGATTAACTGACTGGCTGATTAACTGAGTAGTTGATTAACTGACTGGCTGATTAACTGACTAGTTGATTAACTGACTAGTTGATCAACTGACTGGCTGATTAACTGCCTGGCTGACTGACTGGCTGATTAACTGACTGGCTGATTAACTGACTGGCTGATTAACTGGCTGGCTGATTAACTGACTGGCTGATTAACTGGCTGGCTGATTAACTGACTGGCTGATTAACTGACTAGTTGATTAACTGGCTGACTGGCTGATTAACTGACTGGCTGACTGGCGGATTAACTGACTGGTTGATTAACTGCCTGGCTGACTGACTGGCTGATTAACTGTATGGCTGACTGACTGCTGCTTAAAGCGGCAGCTGGGCTTCTGCCATGTGCTGCATCCACGTTGCTCCCTCAGCCCTCAGCCCTAACTGATGCTAATGGTTCCATGCTGCCTCAGCCCTCAGCCCTAACTGATGCTAATGGTTCCATGCTGCCTCAGCCCTCAGCCATAACTGATGCAAATGGTTCCATGCTGCCTCGTTGCTCCATGCTGCCTCGTTGCTCCCTCAGCCCTAACTGATGCTAATGGTTCAATGCTGCCTCATTGCTCCCTCAGCCCTAACTGATGCAAATGGTTCCATGCTGCCTCGTTGCTCCATGCTGCCTCGTTGCTCCCTCAGCCCTAACTGATTTTAGTGGTTCCATGCTGCCTTGTTGCTCCCTCAGCCCTCAGCCCTAACTGATGCTAATGGTTCCATGCTGCCTCGTTGCTCCCTCAGCCCTAACTGATGCAAATGGTTCAATGCTGCCTCGTTGCTCCATGCTGCCTCGTTGCTCCCTCAGCCCTAACTGATTCTAGTGGTTCCATGCTGCCTTGTTGCTCCCTCAGCCCTCAGCCCTAACTGATGCTAATGGTTCCATGCTGCCTCGTTGCTCCCTCAGCCCTAACTGATGCTAATGGTTCCATGCTGCCTCGTTGCTCCATGCTGCCTCGTTGCTCCCTCAGCCCTAACTGATTCTAGTGGTTCCATGCTGCCTTGTTGCTCCCTCAGCCCTCAGCCCTAACTGATGCTAATGGTTCCATGCTGCCTCAGCCCTCAGCCGTAACTGATGCAAATGGTTCAATGCTGCCTCGTTGCTCCATGCTGCCTCGTTGCTCCATGCTGCGTCGTTGCTCCCTCAGCCCTCAGCCCTAACTGATGCTAATGGTTCCATGCTGCCTCGTTGCTCCCTCAGCCATAACTGATGCTAATGGTACCATGCTGCCTCGTTGCTCCCTCAGCCCTAACTGATGCTAATGGTTCCATGCTGCCTCGTTGCTCCCTCAGCCATAACTGATGCTAATGGTTCCATGCTGCCTCGTTGCTCCCTCAGCCCTCAGCCCTAACTGATGCTAATGGTCCCATGCTGCCTCGTTGCTCCCTCAGCCCTAACTGATGCTAATGGTTCCATGCTGCCTCGTTGCTCCCTCAGCCCTAACTGATGCTAATGGTTCCATGCTGCGTCGTTGCTCCCTCAGCCCTAACTGATGCTAATGGTTCCATGCTGCCTCGTTGCTCCCTCAGCCATAACTGATGCTAATGGTTCCATGCTGCCTCGTTGCTCCCTCAGCCCTAACTGATGCTAATGGTTCCATGCTGCCTCGTTGCTCCCTCAGCCATAACTGATGCTAATGGTTCCATGCTGCCTCGTTGCTCCCTCAGCCCTCAGCCCTAACTGATGCTAATGGTCCCATGCTGCCTCGTTGCTCCCTCAGCCCTAACTGATGCTAATGGTTCCATGCTGCCTCATTGCTGCCTCAGCCCTAACTGATGCTAATGGTTCCATGCTGCCTCGTTGCTCCCTCAGCCCTAACTGATGCTAATGGTTCCATGCTGCCTCGTTGCTCCCTCAGCCCTAACTGATGCTAATGGTTCAATGCTGCCTCGTTGCTCCCTCAGCCCTAACTGATGCTAATGGTTCAATGCTGCCTCGTTGCTCCCTCAGCCCTAACTGATGCTAATGGTCCCATGCTGCCTCGTTGCTCCCTCAGCCCTAACTGATGCTAATGGTTCCATGCTGCCTCATTGCTGCCTCAGCCCTAACTGATGCTAATGGTTCCATGCTGCCTCGTTGCTCCCTCAGCCCTAACTGATGCTAATGGTTCCATGCTGCCTCGTTGCTCCCTCAGCCCTAACTGATGCTAATGGTTCCATGCTGCCTCGTTGTTCCATGCTGCCTCGTTGCTCCCTCAGCCCTCAGCCCTAACTGATGCTAATGGTTCCATGCTGCCTCGTTGCTCCCTCAGCCCTAACTGATGCTAATGGTTCCATGCTGCCTCGTTGCTCCCTCAGCCCTAACTGATGCTAATGGTTCCATGCTGCCTCGTTGCTCCCTCAGCCCTAACTGATGCTAATGGTTCCATGCTGCCTCGTTGCTCCCTCAGCCCTAACTGATGCTAATGGTTCCATGCTGCCTCGTTGCTCCCTCAGCCCTAACTGATGCTAATGGTTCCACGCTGCCTCGTTGCTCCCTCAGCCCTAACTGATGCTAATGGTTCCATGCTGCCTCGTTGCTCCCTCCGCCCTAACTGATGCTAATGGTTCCATGCTGCCTCGTTGCTCCCTCAGCCCTCTAGAAACTCCAGATGCTGCAACTGAAGCTAGATGTGTCTCCGGCTGTCTTGTTGCTCTCACACTGTATTGTATTCTAATGACTGTACTGGAGCCAATGAAGGGAATATACTGCTTGTCAAAATGCACCTGTTCTGATTTTGAAGTCTGTTCCCTCATGTAACGTTTCTCCTTCTCTTGATCTCTCTGTCCACCTTTCTGGACCTCTCTCTTCACTCTTTGTATCCCTCTCTCCATCCCTTTCTCCCCTAATCTCTCACAATGTCTCTGTATCTCTCTCCATCCCTTTCTCCCCTGATCTCTCACAATGTCTCTGTATCCCTCTCTCCATCCCTTTCTCCCCTGATCTCTCACAATGTCTCTGTATCCCTCTCCATCCCTTTCTCCCCTGATCTCTCACAATGTCTCTGTATCCCTCTCCATCCCTTTCTCCCCTAATCTCTCACAATGTCTCTGTATCTCTCTCCATCCCTTTCTCCCCTGATCTCTCACAATGTCTCTGTATCTCTCTCCATCCCTTTCTCCCCTGATCTCTCACAATGTCTCTGTATCCCTCTCTCCATCCCTTTCTCCCCTGATCTCTCACAATGTCTCTGTATCCCTCTCCATCCCTTTCTCCCCTAATCTCTCACAATATCTCTGTATCCCTCTCGCCATCCCTTTCTCCCTGATCTCTCACAATGTCTCTGTATCCCTCTCTCAATCTTTCACTCTCTCTTCCTCTCCTCTCCTCCCTCTTGTCCTCTAGCTGCGTTAATAAGGGGCAACAGGAAGAACTGTGCCCAGTTCTCCGGCTCGTTGGATTGGTTGATCAGCCGGTTGGAGAGACTGGAGGCCTCGTCTGGTATGTGATCTATAATCAATATATCCCTTTGACCCTCCTGTATGGCATTATCACATATCACTGTTGCAGCAGCATAGACAATCTGCAGTAGTGTCACTGTTACAGTATAGCAAGAGAGAGGGGGGAGAGAGAGACAGAGAATGAGGAGGGAGAGAGACAGAGAATGAGGAGGGAGAGAGGATGAGGAGAGAGAGAGAGAATGAGGAGGGAGAGAGACAGAGAATGAGGAGAGAGAGAGAGGATGAGGAGAGAGAGAGAGAATGAGGAGGGAGAGAGACAGAGAATGAGGAGAGAGAGAGGATGAGGAGAGAGACAGAGAATGAGGAGAGAGAGAGAGGATGAGGAGAGAGAGAGAGAGAATGAGGAGGGAGAGAGACAGAGAATGAGGAGAGAGAGAGAGGATGAGGAGAGAGAGAGAGAATGAGGAGGGAGAGAGACAGATAATGAGGAGGGAGAGAGAGGATGAGGAGAGAGAGAGGATGAGGAGGGAGAGAGAGACAGAGAATGAGGAGGGAGAGAGAGGATGAGGAGAGAGAGAGAGAATGAGGAGGGAGAGAGACAGAGAATGAGGAGGAGAGAGAGAGGATGAGGGAGAGAGAGAGAGAATGAGGAGGGAGAGAGACAGAGAATGAGGGAGAGAGAGGATGAGGAGAGAGAGAGAGAATGAGGAGGGAGAGAGACAGAGAATGAGGAGAGAGAGAGGATGAGGAGAGAGAGAGAGAATGAGGAGGGAGAGAGACAGAGAATGAGGAGAGATAGAGAGGATGAGGAGAGAGAGAGAGAATGAGGAGGGAGAGAGACAGAGAATGAGGAGGGAGAGAGAGGATGAGGAGAGAGAGAGAGAATGAGGAGGGAGAGAGAGACAGAGAATGAGGAGGGATAGAGAGACAGAGAATGAGGAGGGAGAGAGAGACAGAGAATGAGGAGGGAGAGAGAGGATGAGGAGAGAGAGAGAGAATGAGGAGGGAGAGAGATAGAGAATGAGGAGGGAGAGATAGGATGAGGAGAGAGAGAGAGACCGAGAATGAGGAGGGATAGAGAGACAGAGAATGAGGAGGGAGAGAGACAGAGAATGAGGAGGGAGAGAGAGGATGAGGAGAGAGAGAGAGAATGAGGAGGGAGAGAGAGACAGAGAATGAGGAGGGAGAGAGAGGATGAGGAGAGAGAGAGACAGAGAATGAGGAGGGAGAGAGAGGATGAGGAGAGAGAGAGAGAATGAGGAGGGAGAGAGAGAGACAGAGAATGGGGAGGGAGAGAGAGGATGAGGAGAGAGAGAGACAGAGAATGAGGGAGAGAGAGACAGAGAATGAGGGAGGGAGAGAGAGGATGAGGGAGAGAGAGAGAATGAGGAGGGAGAGAGATAGAGAATGAGGAGGGAGAGAGAGGATGAGAGAGAGAGACCGAGAATGAGGAGGGATAGAGAGACAGAGAATGAGGAGGGAGAGAGACAGAGAATGAGGAGGGGAGAGAGGATGAGGAGAGAGAGAGAATGAGGAGGGAGAAAGAGACAGAGAATGAGGAGGGAGAGAGAGGATGAGGAGAGAGAGAGACAGAGAATGAGGAGGGAGAGAGAGGATGAGGAGAGAGAGAGAGAATGAGGAGGGAGAGAGAGAGACAGAGAATGGGGAGGGAGAGAGAGGATGAGGAGAGAGAGAGACAGAGAATGAGGGAGAGAGAGACAGAGAATGAGGAGGGAGAGAGAGAGACAGAGAATGAGGAGAGAGAGATTGAAAATGAGGGAGAGAGATAATGATAGAGAGGGAGAGAGAAAAGGAGAGAGCGAGAGAATGAGAGGGAGAGAATGAGAGGAAGAGAGGAGGAGGAAGAGGTGAAGGGAGAGAGGAGGAGGAGGGAGATAGAGAGAGAGGACGAGTAGGGAAAGAGGGAGATATAGAACGAAACAGATTTTTTCCCCATTTGTACTTCCTGCTGCAAAGTGTTGGCTGCAGTGTGGATTCTCCTCTCCTCTCCTCTTCTCTCCTCTCCTCTCCTCTGTACGTAGGTGTGGATTCTCCTCTCTTCTCCTCTCCTCTCCTCTCCTCTCTTCTCCTCTCCTCTCCTCTCTTCTCTTCTCCTCTCCTCTCCTCTCTTCTCCTCTCCTCTCCTCTCCTCTGAGCGTGTATGTAGGTGTGGATTCTCCTCTCCTCCTCTCCTCTCCTCTCCTCTCCTCTCCTCTGAGCGTGTATGTAGGTGTGGATTCTCCTCTCCTCCTCTCCTCTCCTCTCCTCTCCTCTGAGCGTGTATGTAGGTGTGGATTCTCCTCCCCTCCTCTCCTCTCCTCTCCTCTGAGCGTGTATGTAGGTGTGGATTCTCCTCCTCTCCTCCTCTCCTCTCCTCTCCTCTCCTCCTCTCCTCTCCTCTGAGCGTGTATGTAGGTGTATGAAAGCTGGAGACGAGCAGGGCGGCCACTCATTCCACCAGAGTTATGAAACGCCTAACATGCCCCAGATCTAACACCATACAAACATATATCTCTGTGAGCATGAACCCCTCCACAGGCATATCCCCGGTGACTCTATTTCTGGTGTGAATATTGTAGAACACAATAAGGAGACATTTATAGTTGACGGGTGGCCACTCTATTTCTACTGTAAGTAGGTGGGATGGAGTGCATCTGAATGCACATTAACTCATTAGCAGACTCCTCCCCTCACCGAGAGAGGCACATCTGAATGCACATTAACTCATTAGCATACTCCTCCCCTCACCGAGAGAGGCACATCTGAATGCACATTAACTCATTAGCATACTCCTCCCCTCACCTAGAGAGAGGCACATCTGAATGCACATTAACTCATTAGCATACTCCTCCCCTCACCTAGAGAGGTACATCTGAATGCACATTAACTCATTAGCATACTCCTCCTCACCCCATCTGAATGCACATTAACTCATTAGCATACTCCTCCCCTCACCTAGAGAGGCACATCTGAATGCACATTAACTCATTAGCATACTCCTCCCTCACCTAGAGAGGCACATCTGAATGCACATTAACTCATTAGCATACTCCTCCCCTCACCTAGAGAGGCACATCTGAATGCACATTAACTCATTAGCATACTCCTCCCCTCACCTTGAGAGGCACATCTGAATGCACATTAACTCATTAGCATAC
>NW_027005700.1:0-3766 GCF_036934945.1 Oncorhynchus masou masou | reverse complement strand
ATATATGTCCTCTTATGTGAAATACTACATTCGGTATTTTTCCATCACATACCACTACTGTGTCTGTATGACTTCCCTGAATAAGGTCATTACACTAACAGATGTGAGATGAGTGACAGATTACCTGTGACAGTCAGGGAGACAGGTGAGCCAGAACCCCTTCCTCCATATGTTATGAATCTGAACCTGAACCCAGCAGAGTCACTCAATCTCAGGTCTGTGATTCTCAGGGTACAGTCACTCTCCTTATCCCCAAGGTACTCTATATGACCCTCATACCCTGGCACTGAGCTCAGATCTTCAGCCTCCATACCAGACCATTTAGTAAACCAGAAAGCTTGTTTGATCTCATGATAACTGGGATATGTGTAAGAGCAGGATATGTCCACTGTTGACCCCTTCAAAGCACAGATCTTCTGATGGGTGTAAGTCACACTCCAACACTTCTGACCTGAAATACAAGACAATATAACAACTTTATAAAATTCTTAATTACAATATCTACTGTATACATTTATGCTGTTATGTTCCCCAGCAAGAAAACGTCAAATTTAAACAAAACAAAAATGGGAATTAATAAAAGAGTCACTGACAAAGACAAAAATGAGACCAGTGGGCTCTGAAAGACACTCATGGGGGAGTCCATTGAAAATGTACTATCAACAACAACTGGAACAAAGGCATGAGCTTCACAACATTTACCCAAGAAGAGCCAAACAAAATAAAACCCCCCAGTTGTAACACATTCAATGAGTGACACCAATCAGGGCACTACTCCAAGTGTCAATGAAAACAACAAAACAACAATGTTTAAATCATATGCTGTGTGTCACCAGGAAGTGACTATCAGCTTTGTGGTTTTAAATCTTTAGTAGTTATTTTTTTCATGGGTCTTCAGTGCTCAAAAAAGTAGTGCAATGGTGTACAGGCTCAACAACTTATATTAGAAAGGTATTTGGTAGTAGTAAATCCATCCATTGACTGCATTTCATGAATTTGATTATATATCTTGAAGCCCATTCAACACTGCGTGCAAAGCACACAGAACTAAAGCAGAAGTGGACGTCACATTCACAGCAAATTAAATAATGATTGACTGACAACCTGAAACAAATGTTGTATGTAAAAGTCCACACTTACACTTTGCAGGAGAGAGAGGGATCCTCATGGCCTTTTACACAGGAGTAACTGTCTGCATCACTAAGGAGTCTGAGTCCAGGCTGAAGTGTCCTCCTTTACTTTGTGTGTGCGTTCTTGTACCAGATGTGGGTGGGGTTGTCAGTCAGGCTGGGTGTTCTACAGGTCAGTGTCGTCCAATACTCCTCTTGTTCCCCCAGTCACCTTTAGATCTGTAGTTCATGAAACAACAATGGAGAACATCTGTCAGTCAGCACATTGAAGTTCTCATTGAAAATGTAATACATCATTAAAGTGGTAACTGTTCTCTTTATGTCAGATTACAGAACCTGTGACAGAGAGAGTGATAACTGAGCCAGATGTCCATGAGCCTGTTGAAAATGAGAAGTAATATGATGCTGAATCCTCCTCTCAGGTCTGTGATTCTCAGGGTGCAGTCCCATTCCTCCTTATTCCACGGTACTCTATACGATCCTCATATTTAACTGGGATGAGTCCAGGTCAAACTCTTCCTTTTATACCATGTGGTTTGCTGTGACTGTATGACCTCTGGATCTGTGAGAGACAGGATAGATCCACTGTTGACCACTTCAAGGTACGAGGAACTATTCTTGGTGGAATTATAACTTATTCTGACCCAGAATCATGTAAACACAGTCACAGCCGAGAATCAGAATGAAATCAAGGTCTTTCCGGATCCCACTGACAGTAAGGTTTGTCCACACTTTGTTGCCATAGTTGCTGAGTTGAGTGTGAATGGAAACCACAGATAAGGGTCACTCAGTGAGGTGTGAAAGATCACTTTAAAAGTTAAGTGGAGACTCCTAACAGAACACACCAGAATAACATCATGATTCATAACCTTTTAGAAATGTCTGTAGATTGATACATAGAGCAACTAAAACATAAGAATGAGACCATACCTGCTACAGACCAGAGAAAGACCACCAACACACTTCCTGCTGTTCTCAAGGCCATTGTTGCATCTCTCACCCTGCAGTCTTAGAAACATAAACAACAACTCACTCTATAGCTGGTGAATAACTCCAACTGATACATTGAAGTAGAAACTGTAAATGGGGTACAGGGCCTCATTACTGAAAATGAACCAGGCTCATATTGTGTTCTGTTGTATTGTGCTATATGATTGTCTATGTGAATACTGTCAAATGTAATGTGTGTGACGGTTGCATGTCTGTCTACATCTGTCTATTTAAGCTGACATGATGTATGATGCAAAAATAATTTCCTAATGTATACAACAGTCATCATCATTATAAACAACAACAATCACTAATTGAATAAATCTGTAGTACTGTAAACACATATTTCTGACCACAAGGTTCAATGATAGGCTGTGAGGCTAAACAGCAAGTGACTCACAAACATGCACACCAAACACACCCCCAAACACACACTGTTATACTTGGTGAGGCTTTAAAGAAAACAGCAAGTGAAATCTCTTCCACAAATGGAACAAAAAGAGCGTGCAGGATGCACCCAAACTCCGACACCCCCAAACACACAGAGGGAAGAACAGGTGGGAAAAGTGAATGAGCTAGTTAGAGGGAGATGTAGAACACTGAAGAATGAGAGACACCTAAAAAGACCAGCAGAGAGAGACAGAGTGAAGAGAAGGACACAGACATAACAAGACATGACACACACCCACAGACACACACACACACACACACACACACAGACACACACACACACACACACACACACACACACACACACACACACACACACACACACACACACACACACACACACCCAAAAACACACAGACAGACAGACAGACAGACAGACAGACAGACAGACAGACAGACCAGCCTTACGCTTTGGCAAATTTGGTAAATGTTGCTTGTTGTCCTGCTTTTTCCTGAGTACTTTATTATTTTATGACATTTCAGTAGTTCTAAACCTGCAACTGCCTCCCTGACTCTCTACACTTGTGACTGTGTGAGGGCCGAGATGGACACATTTCAGTGCCACCAGCTTGCACCTCCACCTCAGGCTGTCCAAGCATCACGAGGGCTGGTATTTAAGACCTGCTCTATGTTGATGTTAAATGAGTGGCCGCTGAAGCAATTAGTACCTCCCCTGCACCCCCAACAGCAATATCTGGAGTATTTGGCACACAGGAAAACACATGATAATCAACATTAAACCAGCTTCAAATCAAATTGTTTTTGTCACATGTGCCGAATACAACAGGTGTAGACCTTACAGTGAAACGCTTACTTACAAGCCATTAACTAACAATGCAGTTTTAAGAAAAATACAACAATTTTTGTTTTTGTTTTTAAAGTAACAAATAATTAAGAGCAGCAATAAAATAACAATAGCGAGGCTATATACAGGGGGTAAAGGTACAGTGTCATGTCTTATTATGTCTGTTCCTGTCCTTTCTCTTCACTCTGTCTCTCTCTACTGGTCTTATTAGGTTACCTTCTCTTTCTCTCCTTCTCCAGCTGTTCCTCATCTCCCCTAACTACCTCGTTCACCCTTTCCCCACCTGTTCCCTTTTTCCCTCTGATTAGGTCTCTATTTCTCTCTCTGTTCCTGCTACTTTCGGTGTCAGATTCTCGTTTGTGTTTCTCATGCCAGAAGCAAGCTATCGTCT
>NW_027005699.1:0-3766 GCF_036934945.1 Oncorhynchus masou masou | reverse complement strand
CAGCCTCCACATTGACTCTGGGCTGGTACCTCCTGTATATAGCCTCCACATTGACTCTGTACTGGTACCCCCTGTATATAGCCTCCATTATGACTCTCTGCCGGTACCCCCTGTATATAGCCTCCACATTGACTGTACTGGTACCCCCTGTATATAGCCTCCACATTGACTCTGTACTGGTACCCCCTGTATATAGCCTCCACATTGACTGTACTGGTACCCCCTGTATATAGCCTCCACATTGACTCTGTACTGGTACCTCCTGTATATAGCCTCCACATTGACTCTGTACTGGTACCTCCTGTATATAGCCTCCACATTGACTCCGTACTGGTACCCCCTGTATACAGCCTCCACATTGACTCTGTACCGGTACCCCCTGTATACAGCCTCCACATTGCTCTGTACCGGTAACTCCTGTATACAGCCTCCACATTGACTCTGTACTGGTACCTCCTGTATATAACCTCCACATTGACTCTGTACCGGTACCCCCTGTTTACAGCCTCCACATTGACTCTGTATTGGTGCCCCCTGTATACAGCCTCCACATTGACTCTGTACTGGTAACCCTGTATACAGCCTCCACATAGACTCTGTACTGTACATTCTATATACTTTCGGCCCGTCATTGGACACTGTGCTATCTAACCTTTAAACAAGCTTCGATGCCATACAACGCTCCTTCCGTGGCCTCCAACTGCTCTTAAACGCTAGTAAAACCAAGTGCATGCTTTTCAACCGATCGCTGCCTGCACCCGCATGCCCCACTAGCATCACCACACTGGATGGTTCCGACCTTGAATATGTGGACACCTATAAGTACCTGCCAACAAGGCAGAGTTCATCTCAGCCTATGCCTCCCTCCAGTCCCTCGACTTCTTGGCACTGACGGAAACATGGATCACCACAGATAACACTGCTACTCCTACTGCTCTCTCTTCGTCCGCCCACGTGTTCTTGCACACCCCGAGAGCTTCTGGTCAGCGGGGTGGTGGCACCGGGATCCTCATCTCTCCCAAGTGGTCATTCTCTCTTTCTCCCCTTACCCATCTGTCTATCGCCTCCTTTGAATTCCATGCTGTCACAGTTACCAGCCCTTTCAAGCTTAACATCCTTATCATTTATCGCCCTCCAGGTTCCCTCAGAGAGTTTATCAATGAGCTTGATGCCTTGATAAGCTCCTTTCCTGAGGACGGCTCACCTCTCACAGTCCTGGGCGACTTTAACCTCCCCACGTCTACCTTTGACTCATTCCTCTCTGCCTCCTTCTTTCCACTCCTCTCCTCTTTTGACCTCACCCTCTCACCTTCCCCCCCTACTCACAAGGCAGGCAATACGCTCGACCTCATCTTTACTAGATGCTGTTCTTCCACTAACCTCATTGCAACTCCCCTCCAAGTCTCCGACCACTACCTTGTATCCTTTTCCCTCTCGCTCTCATCCAACACTTCCCACACTGCCCCTACTCGGATGGTATCGCGCCGTCCCAACCTTCGCTCTCTCTCCCCCGCTACTCTCTCCTCTTCCATCCTATCATCTCTTCCCTCTGCTCATACCTTCTCCAACCTATCTCCTGATTCTGCCTCCTCAACCCTCCTCTCTTCCCTTTCTGCATCCTTTGACTCTCTATGTCCCCTATCCTCCAGGCCGGCTCGGTCCTCCCCTCCCGCTCCGTGGCTCGACGACTCATTGCGAGCTCACAGAACAGAGCTCCGGGCAGCCGAGCGGAAATGGAGGAAAACTCGCCTCCCTGCGGACCTGGCATCCTTTCACTCCCTCCTCTCTACATTTTCCTCCTCTGTCTCTGCTGCTAAAGCCACTTTCTACCACTCTAAATTCCAAGCATCTGCCTCTAACCCTAGGAAGCTCTTTGCCACCTTCTCCTCCCTCCTGAATCCTCCTCCCCCTCCCCCTCCCTCCTCCCTCTCTGCAGATGACTTCGTCAACCATTTTGAAAAGAAGGTCGACGACATCCGATCCTCGTTTGCTAAGTCAAACGACACCGCTGGTTCTGCTCACACTGCCCTACCCTGTGCTCTGACCTCTTTCTCCCCTCTCTCTCCAGATGAAATCTTGCTTCTTGTGACGGCCGGCCGCCCAACAACCTGCCCGCTTGACCCTATCCCCTCCTCTCTTCTCCAGACCATTTCCGGAGACCTTCTCCCTTACCTCACCTCGCTCATCAACTCATCCCTGACCGCTGGCTACGTCCCTTCCGTCTTCAAGAGAGCGAGAGTTGCACCCCTTCTGAAAAAACCTACACTCGATCCCTCCGATGTCAACAACTACAGACCAGTATCCCTTCTTTCTTTTCTCTCCAAAACTCTTGAACGTGCCGTCCTTGGCCAGCTCTCCCGCTATCTCTCTCAGAATGACCTTCTTGATCCAAATCAGTCAGGTTTCAAGACTAGTCATTCAACTGAGACTGCTCTTCTCTGTATCACGGAGGCGCTCCGCACTGCTAAAGCTAACTCTCTCTCCTCTGCTCTCATCCTTCTAGACCTATCGGCTGCCTTCGATACTGTGAACCATCAGATCCTCCTCTCCACCCTCTCCGAGTTGGGCATCTCCGGCGCGGCCCACGCTTGGATTGCGTCCTACCTGACAGGTCGCTCCTACCAGGTGGCGTGGCGAGAATCTGTCTCCTCACCACGCGCTCTCACCACTGGTGTCCCCAGGGCTCTGTTCTAGGCCCTCTCCTATTCTCGCTATACACCAAGTCACTTGGCTCTGTCATAACCTCACATGGTCTCTCCTATCATTGCTATGCAGACGACACACAATTAATCTTCTCCTTTCCCCCTTCTGATGACCAGGTGGCGAATCGCATCTCTGCATGTCTGGCAGACATATCAGTGTGGATGACGGATCACCACCTCAAGCTGAACCTCGGCAAGACGGAGCTGCTCTTCCTCCCGGGGAAGGACTGCCCGTTCCATGATCTCGCCATCACGGTTGACAACTCCATTGTGTCCTCCTCCCAGAGCGCTAAGAACCTTGGCGTGATCCTGGACAACACCCTGTCGTTCTCAACCAACATCATGGCGGTGGCCCGTTCCTGTAGGTTCATGCTCTACAACATCCGCAGAGTACGACCCTGCCTCACACAGGAAGCGGCGCAGGTCCTAATCCAGGCACTTGTCATCTCCCGTCTGGATTACTGCAACTCGCTGTTGGCTGGGCTCCCTGCCTGTGCCATTAAACCCCTACAACTCATCCAGAACGCCGCAGCCCGTCTGGTGTTCAACCTTCCCAAGTTCTCTCACGTCACCCCGCTCCTCCGCTCTCTCCACTGGCTTCCAGTTGAAGCTCGCATCCACTACAAGACCATGGTGCTTGCCTACGGAGCTGTGAGGGGAACGGCACCGCAGTACCTCCAGGCTCTGATCAGGCCCTACACCCAAACAAGGGCACTGCGTTCATCCACCTCTGGCCTGCTCGCCTCCCTACCACTGAGGAAGTACAGTTCCCGCTCAGCCCAGTCAAAACTGTTTGCTGCTCTGGCCCCCAATGGTGGAACAAACTCCCTCACGACGCCAGGACAGCAGAGTCAATCACCACCTTCCGGAGACACCTGAAACCCCACCTCTTCAAGGAATACCTAGGATAGGATAAGTAATCCTTCTCACCCCCCCTTAAATGATTTAGATGCACTATTGTAAAGTGGCTGTTCCACTGGATGTCAGAAGGTGAATTCACCAATTTGTAAGTCGCTCTGGATAAGAGCGTCTGCTAAATGACTTAAATGTAAATGTAAATGTAA
>NW_027005698.1:0-3766 GCF_036934945.1 Oncorhynchus masou masou | reverse complement strand
GAGACGTGTAGTCAGCATGTTTTACGTCGTAGCTGTCTGTGCACGCTCTGAGACATGTAGTCAGCATGTTTTACATCATAGCTGTCTGTGCACGCTCCGAGACGTGTAGTCACTGTTTTACATCATAGCTGTCTGTGCACGCTCCGAGACGTGTAGTCAGCGTGTTTTACATCATAGCTGTCTGTGCACGCTCCGAGACGTGTAGTCAGCATGTTTTACATCATAGCTGTCTGTGCACGCTCCGAGACGATGTAGTCAGCATGTTTTACGTCATAGCTGTCTGTGCACGCTCTGAGACGTGTAGTCAATGTTTTACATCATAGCTGTCTGTGCACGCTCCGAGACGTGTAGTCAGCATGTTTTACGTCATAGCTGTCTGTGCACGCTCTGAGACGTGTAGTCAATGTTTTACGTCATAGCTGTCTGTGCACGCTCCGAGACGTGTAGTCAGCATGTTTTACGTCATAGCTGTCTGTGCACGCTCCGAGACGTGTAGTCAGCATGTTTTACGTCATAGCTGTCTGTGCACGCTCCGAGACGTGTAGTCAGCGTGTTTTACGTCATAGCTGTCTGTGCACGCTCCGAGACGTGTAGTCAGCGTGTTTTACGTCATAGCTGTCTGTGCACGCTCCGAGACGTGTAGTCAGCGTGTTTTACGTCATAGCTGTCTGTGCACGCTCCGAGACGTGTAGTCAGCATGTTTTACATCATAGCTGTCTGTGCACGCTCCGAGACGTGTAGTCAGCTAGTTTTACGTCATAGCTGTCTGTGCACGCTCCGAGACGTGTAGTCAGCGTGTTTTACGTCATAGCTGTCTGTGCACGCTCCGAGACGTGTAGTCAGCATGTTTTACGTCATAGCTGTCTGTGCACGCTCTGAGACGTGTAGTCAGCATGTTTTACGGCATAGCTGTCTGTGCACGCTCCGAGACGTGTAGTCAGCATGTTTTACATCATAGCTGTCTGTGCACGCTCCGAGACGTGTAGTCAGCGTGTTTTACGTCATAGCTGTCTGTGCACGCTCCGAGACGTGTAGTCAGCGTGTTTTACGTCATAGCTGTCTGTGCACGCTCCGAGACGTGTAGTCAGCGTGTTTTACGTCATAGCTGTCTGTGCACGCTCCGAGACGTGTAGTCAGCGTGTTTTACGTCATAGCTGTCTGTGCACGCTCCGAGACGTGTAGTCAGCGTGTTTTACGTCATAGCTGTCTGTGCACGCTCCGAGACGTGTAGTCAGCATGTTTTACGTCATAGCTGTCTGTGCACGCTCCGAGACGTGTAGTCACTGTTTTACGTCATAGCTGTCTGTGCACGCTCTGAGACGTGTAGTCAGCGTGTTTTACGTCATAGCTGTCTGTGCACGCTCCGAGACGTGTAGTCAGCATGTTTTACGTCATAGCTCTCTGTGCACGCTCCGAGACGTGTAGTCAGCGTGTTTTACGTCATAGCTGTCTGTGCACGCTCCGAGACGTGTAGTCAGCGTGTTTTACGGCATAGCTGTCTGTGCACGCTCCGAGGACGTGTAGTCAGCGTGTTTTTACATCATAGCTGTCTGTGCACGCTCCGAGACGTGTAGTCAGCGTGTTTTACGTCATAGCTGTCTGTGCACGCTCCGAGACGTGTAGTCAGCATGTTTTACGTCATAGCTGTCTGTGCACGCTCCGAGACGTGTAGTCAGCATGTTTTACGGCATAGCTGTCTGTGCACGCTCCGAGACGTGTAGTCAGCATGTTTTACATCATAGCAGTCTGTGCACACTCCGAGACGTGTAGTCAGCATGTTTTACGTCATAGCTGTCTGTGCACGCTCCGAGACGTGTAGTCAGCATGTTTTACGTCATAGCAGTCTGTGCACGCTCTGAGACGTGTAGTCAGCATGTTTTACATCATAGCTGTCTGTGCACGCTCCGAGACGTGTAGTCAGCATGTTTTACATCATAGCTGTCTGTGCACGCTCCGAGACGTGTAGTCAGCGTGTTTTACATCATAGCTGTCTGTGCACGCTCCGAGACGTGTAGTCAGCGTGTTTTACATCATAGCTGTCTGTGCACGCTCCGAGACGTGTAGTCAGCGTGTTTTACATCATAGCTGTCTGTGCACGCTCCGAGACGTGTAGTCAGCGTGTTTTACGTCATAGCTGTCTGTGCACGCTCCGAGACGTGTAGTCAGCGTGTTTTACATCATAGCTGTCTGTGCACGCTCCGAGACGTGTAGTCAGCGTGTTTTACGTCATAGCTGTCTGTGCACGCTCCGAGACGTGTAGTCAGCGTGTTTTACATCATAGCTGTCTGTGCACGCTCCGAGACGTGTAGTCAGCATGTTTTACATCATAGCTGTCTGTGCACGCTCCGAGACGTGTAGTCAGCATGTTTTACATCATAGCTGTCTGTGCACGCTCCGAGACGTGTAGTCAGCGTGTTTTACATCATAGCTGTCTGTGCACGCTCCGAGACGTGTAGTCAGCATGTTTTACATCATAGCTGTCTGTGCACGCTCCGAGACGTGTAGTCAGCGTGTTTTACATCATAGCTGTCTGTGCACGCTCCGAGACGTGTAGTCAGCGTGTTTTACGTCATAGCTGTCTGTGCACGCTCCGAGACGTGTAGTCAGCGTGTTTTACGTCATAGCTGTCTGTGCACGCTCCGAGACGTGTAGTCAGCGTGTTTTACGTCATAGCTGTCTGTGCACGCTCCGAGACGTGTAGTCAGCGTGTTTTACGTCATAGCTGTCTGTGCACGCTCTCTGAGACATGTAGTCAGCGTGTTTTACGTCATAGCTGTCTGTGCACGCTCCGAGACGTGTAGTCAGCATGTTTTACGTCATAGCTGTCTGTGCACGCTCCGAGACGTGTAGTCAGCATGTTTTACGTCATAGCTGTCTGTGCACGCTCCGAGACGTGAGTCACTGTTTTACATCATAGCTGTCTGTGCACGCTCCGAGACGTGTAGTCAGCGTGTTTTACGTCATAGCTGTCTGTGCACGCTCCGAGACGTGTAGTCAGCATGTTTTACGTCATAGCTGTCTGTGCACGCTCCGAGACGTGTAGTCAGCATGTTTTACGTCATAGCTGTCTGTGCACGCTCCGAGACGTGTAGTCAGCATGTTTTACGTCATAGCTGTCTGTGCACGCTCCGAGACGTGTAGTCAGCATGTTTTACGTCATAGCTGTCTGTGCACGCTCCGAGACGTGTAGTCAGCATGTTTTACGTCATAGCTGTCTGTGCACGCTCCGAGACGTGTAGTCAGCATGTTTTACGTCATAGCTGTCTGTGCACGCTCCGAGACGTGTAGTCAGCATGTTTTACGTCATAGCTGTCTGTGCACGCTCCGAGACGTGTAGTCAGCGTGTTTTACGTCATAGCTGTCTGTGCACACTCCGAGACGTGTAGTCAGCGTGTTTTACGTCATAGCTGTCTGTGCACGGCTCCGAGACGTGTAGTCAGCGTGTTTTACGTCATAGCTGTCTGTGCACGCTCCGAGACGTGTAGTCAGCGTGTTTTACGTCATAGCTGTCTGTGCACGCTCCGAGACGTGTAGTCAGCATGTTTTACGTCATAGCTGTCTGTGCACGCTCCGAGACGTGTAGTCAGCATGTTTTACGTCATAGCTGTCTGTGCACGCTCCGAGACGTGTAGTCAGCGTGTTTTACGTCATAGCTGTCTGTGCACGCTCCGGGAGCCGTGTAGTCAGCGTGTTTTACGTCATAGCTGTCTGTGCACGCTCCGAGACGTGTAGTCAGCATGTTTTACGTCATAGCTGTCTGTGCACG
>NW_027005697.1:0-3767 GCF_036934945.1 Oncorhynchus masou masou | reverse complement strand
AGTATCGGTCTGTGTTACAGTTAAGACTTATCGAAGTGTGTGTCTGTGTTAGGCTGTGTGTGTCTGTTAGGCTATGTGTGTGAGGGTGCTGTGTTGGGATGCTGAAAAGTGTCTGTCTGTGTTTGGCTGTGTGTTGGTGGGGGTGTGTGAGTGTGTTGGTGGGGGTTCTGTGCGTGAGTGTTGGTGGGGGTGCTGTGCATGAGTGTGTTGGCGGGGGTGCTGTGCGTGAGTGTGTTGGCGGGGGTGCTGTGCGTGAGTGTGTTGGCGGGGGTTCTGTGCGTGAGTGTGTTGGGCGGGGTGCTGTGCGTGAGTGTGTGTGTTGGCGGGGTTCTGCGCGTGAGTGTGTTGGTGGGGGTTCTGTGCATGAGTGTGTTGGTGGGGTGCTGTGTGTGACTGTAGGGGTGCTTTGTGTGTGTGTGTGGGGGTGCTGTGTGTGAGTGTGTTGGTGGGCCTGCTGTGTAGGGGTGATGCGTGTGAGGGGTGCTCACTCTATCCATTCGTAGCAGTAGGATCATGTCACAACCCGCCCATTTCTTGACAGATAGCTGAACCAGCCTATTGAGTTATTTCAAATGTCATCATGGCAACGGAATTGTTTAGTCAACTGAATTTATTTTTTTCTCAACCACAGAAAATGACTACCAATTCCATGATCGTGATCACAAATCATGACGTTACGTTGGACCCATTTGCATTGAATAGGTGCTATTTTATATTCTCAAACTAACAGCAGTGCCTATATGATGTTCTTCCATACAGGCGTGACATGCTGGAGTGATGCTTCTATGCAGATGGTGTTGATCAGTAGGCAAAAAAATACAAAAAACTCCAAAATGGAAGGAAAACAGATTGTTTGTCATCTGTAGCACCATAGACTCCACTGATCAGCCAAAACAAGCTCAATAACTCAATGCATGCACACACACACTCCTATTGAATATGCATTCACCTGTATTGTGAGTAGGCCTATGCCATCTTAATATATCCAGTTTTATCAAGAGATTTACCATTCAAATACAATTATTACCATTGTTATGTAATTAGATTGGTAAAAACAGTCAAATGTATTATTTGATTTTAAAGAAAGATGCATGAATGCATACATGATATTGAATATCGGCCTCCATGACCACCAAAAATCAGTATCGGCCCTAAAAAGTCCATATCGGTCGTTCTCTGAAGCAAAGTATCCAACATCTATTGCTTGCACACGCCCTGTTTCTTTCCATATCAGTGCAAATCAGCTGCCACTTTCCTCTACCGTGATCCGTTGCAAGAGAAGAGACAGCTTACTACCTTGTTTGTCCTCCTTCTCCCTCAGGGCTACATAGCCATCATCCCTTTCCACTCATTCATCCTTTTTCCATTTCATCCTCCTTCCACTCTTTAGCAATTTGGAATCTGTGCCATATTGCTTACACCCATCACCCATCCAATCCTTTGATGTACAGTACGACAAAGTGCCTAGGGCAGTGGTCACCACCCGGTCGATCGTGATCAAATGGTCATTCTCCAAGGCCTTCCTAGTCAATCACCAAACACTTCTGTTAAAACAACAACGATAAAGCCTTTGCGGCCCTATGTTTTGGGGGTTTTACGCTGTTGGAGGTAAGTGCACTTGATTCAGCAGCCCTAGTGCCGGGAAGGCAAAGTGTTCCCATTTTGAACCACATGTGTCAAAAAAGTGTCAGCTCTAGCCTATCTCTGGGTGCTGATGTTGCCTGTCATCCATGGCTTCTGGTTGGGATATGTACGGTCACTGTAGGGACGACATCGTTAATACACTTATTGATGAAGCCGGTGACTGAGGTGGTATACTTAATGCCATTGGATGAATCCCGGAACATATTCCAGCCTGTGCTAGCAAAAATAGTCTTGTAGCGTAGCATCTGCATCATCTGACCAATATGAGCGCGGATGGATGCTAATTTTTCTTGTTTGCTCATGGCCTTATACAGCTCGTTGAGTGTGTTCTTAGTGCCAGCATCAGTTTGTGGTGGTAAATTGATGGCTACGTATCAATACAGCTGAGAACTCTCTCTGTAGATAGTATGGTCTACAGTTTATCATGAGGTATTCTACCCACAGGTGAGCAGTACCTGGAGACTCTTTAATATTGTGACATCGCACACCAGCAGTTATTGACAAATAGACACACACCCCTGCCCCTCGTCTTACCAGGATGTAGCTGTTCTGTCCTGCAGATGCACAGAAAACCCAGCCAGCTCTATATTATCTGTGTCGTCGTTCAGCCACGTCTCGGTGAAACATAAGATGTTCCAGTTTTCAATGTTCTGTTGATAGGATAGTCTTGATCGTCCAGTTTGTTTTCCAATGATTGCACATCGGCCAATACACGGAGGGTAGTGGTGGCTTACCTACTTCCTGGCAAATTCCCAAGGCACCCCCGCACTCCTCCCCCCATTTTCTCCGTCTTTCTTCACGTGGATGATGGGATTTGAGACTTGTCTCGATAAAGCAGGATATCCTTCGAATCCGAAATCTTTGTTCAGTTCGAGGGTGAGTAATCGCTGTTCTGATGTCCAGAAGCCTTTTTCGGTCAAAGGAGACAGTAGCAGCAACATTATGCACAAAATGAGTTACAAAACGAATAAAAATAGCATAGTTGGTATGGAGCCCAGAAACGGCAGCCATCCCTTCCGACCTTATAGGTGAGACGAGAGAGAGACTCAACGAATACAGCAAAGAGCTACTTTTGTGTGTAAGTTCTTGTTTGGGTTGTTATACAGTGCTATCAACACCTTTATAAGCCAAATGCTCATTCTTCTTATTTCCTCAGCACTACAACAAGCACTAATGAATGAGTAGGAATGTGTATCGATAGGGCTTGTGCTTGTTATAAATAGCAGTTTGGGTCTTTTTTAATATCAAGGAATATTTCACTTTCTGTGTTCAGAGTAACAACATGAATTACTCGCAGTGATCAGGTTTCAATTATCAGCCGGGAAGATTGCTGTCCTTTTTAAGTTAGTCTTGCTGTTTTTCTTCCGCTGAGACTTTGACCATCAGATGCAGGCACCGTTAGCCCAGTAAATAAAAAAGCTAATTATTTCAATGTATGCTACCAGCTGTACCTCACAACTAATGCAGCAACGGATCTATTACTAGTGTGATCACATAGCCTACCTCAAAATGTTTTTAAAATGGCCTGAACAACGATGCATTACAGGGCAATTTAAGCAAAGCCAATACAGTGCAATAATGTATTGTACCTAAGAAGCCACTGCACAACCTAATTTGCTACAGTACAGTTGTTAATTGGCTAATGTTGCATAGGCTTATGTTCTTAGTCATGTTAAAATGCAAGCCGCTCAGATATTTCTTTTGGACTCAGAAAGTGATCTTGACTCAAGAGTTCAAGAGTTTTCCCTGTTGACAATATCAACACTTCCCTTTACTGTGGCAAATATTGTGAATCAACATAATATTAGACACTTTCAGTGCAACATACCGAAATAAAACTAACTATGCAAGAGATTTTGTTGTAGGGAGAACTCATCGGAGTAGGATTCTATTGCATTGACATGCACGAATCAGCCCGTACTCTAAACAGACCAGTGCGGCATGAGCAGAGCTGCAGTAGGCATATACCAAATAGACCATTGCCATATATAGATCTGTGCCATTTTCATTGAACTGGACTGTGTTTACAGCATGAGCAGTCGTGAGTAGATGTGCTTGTTTCGAGATCAAAGCGAGAGCTGCATGAAGCCACATGTGTACATTTCGTTCATATCCTTTGCTCG
>NW_027005696.1:0-3768 GCF_036934945.1 Oncorhynchus masou masou | reverse complement strand
CTATACAGTAGGTTATGTACTTAACACAGGGTCTCCTATCCTCTCCTCTAGTACCCCCAGCTATACAGTAGGTTATGTACTTAACACAGGGTCTCCTTCCTTCCTCTAGTACCCCCAGCTATACAGTAGGTTATGTACTTAACACAGGGTCTCCTATCCTCTCCTCTAGTACCCCCAGCTATACAGTAGGTTATGTACTAAACACAGGGTCTCCCTCCTCTCCTCCAGTACCCCCAGTTATACAGTAGGTTATGTACTTAACACAGGGTCTCCTCTCCTCCCTCTAGTACCCCCAGCTATACAGTAGGTTATGTACTTAACACAGGGTCTCCTATCTCCTCTAGTACCCCCAGCTATACAGTAGGTTATGTACTTAACACAGGGTCTACCTCTCCTCTAGTACCCCCAGTTATACAGTAGGTTATGTACTTAACACAGGGTCTCCTCTCCTCCAGTACCCCCAGCTATACAGTAGGTTATGTACTTAACACTATGGGTCTCCTCTCCTCTAGTACCCCCAGCTATACAGTAGGTTATGTACTTAACACAGGGTCTCCTATCCTCTCCTCTAGTACCCCCAGCTATACAGTAGGTTATGTACTTAACACAGGGTCTCCTATCCTCTCCTCTAGTACCCCCAGCTATACAGTAGGTTATGTACTTAACACAGGGTCTCCTCTCCTCTAGTACCCCCAGCTATACAGTAGGTTATGTACTTAACACAGGGTCTCCTATCCTCTCCTCCAGTACCCCCAGCTATACAGTAGGTTATGTACTTAACACAGGGTCTCCTATCCTCTCCTCTAGTACCCCCAGCTATACAGTAGGTTATGTACTTAACACAGGGTCTCCTATCCTCTCCTCTAGTACCCCCAGCTATACAGTAGGTTATGTACTTAACACAGGGTCTCCTATCCTCTCCTCCAGTACCCCCAGCTATACAGTAGGTTATGTACTTAACACAGGGTCTCCTATCCTCTCCTCTAGTACCCCCAGTTATACAGTAGGTTATGTACTTAACACAGGGTCTCCTATCCTCTCCTCTAGTACCCCCAGCTATACAGTAGGTTATGTACTTAACACAGGGTCTCCTATCCTCTCCTCTAGTACCCCCAGCTATACAGTAGGTTATGTACTTAACACAGGGTCTCCTATCCTCTCCTCTAGTACCCCCAGCTATACAGTAGGTTATGTACTTAACACAGGGTCTCCTCTCCTCTCAGTACCCCCAGCTATACAGTAGGTTATGTACTTAACACAGGGTCTCCTATCCTCTCCTCTAGTACCCCCAGCTATACAGTAGGTTATGTACTTAACACAGGGTCTCCTATCCTCTCCTCTAGTACCCCCAGCTATACAGTAGGTTATGTACTTAACACAGGGTCTCTATCCTCTCCTCTAGTACCCCCAGCTATACAGTAGGTTATGTACTTAACACAGGGTCTCTTCTCTCCTCTAGTACCCCCAGCTATACAGTAGGTTATGTACTTAACACAGGGTCTCCTATCCTCTCTAGTACCCCCAGCTATACAGTAGGTTATGTACTTAACACAGGGTCTCCTATCCTCTCCTCTAGTACCCCCAGCTATACAGTAGGTTATGTACTTAACACAGGGTCTCCTATCCTCTCCTCCAGTACCCCCAGCTATACAGTAGTTTATGTACTTAACACAGGGTCTCCTATCCTCTCCTCTAGTACCCCCAGCTATACAGTAGGTTATGTACTTAACACAGGGTCTCCTATCCTCTCCTCTAGTACCCCCAGCTATACAGTAGTTTATGTACTTAACACAGGGTCTCCTCTCCCTCTAGTACCCCCAGCTATACAGTAGGTTATGTACTTAACACAGGGTCTCCTATCCTCTCCTCTAGTACCCCCAGCTATACAGTAGGTTATGTACTTAACACAGGGTCTCCTCTCCTCTAGTACCCCCAGCTATACAGTAGGTTATGTACTTAACACAGGGTCTCCTATCCTCCTCCAGTACCCCCAGCTATACAGTAGGTTATGTACTTAACACAGGGTCTCCTATCTCTCCTCTAGTACCCCCAGCTATACAGTAGGTTATGTACTTAACACAGGGTCTCCTATCCTCTCCTCTAGTACCCCCAGCTATACAGTAGGTTATGTACTTAACACAGGGTCTCCTATCCTCTCCTCTAGTACCCCCAGCTATACAGTAGGTTATGTACTTAACACAGGGTCTCCTATCCTCTCCTCTAGTACCCCCAGCTATACAGTAGGTTATGTACTTAACACAGGGTCTCCTATCCTCTCCTCTAGTACCCCCAGCTATACAGTAGGTTATGTACTTAACACAGGGTCTCCCTCTCCTCTAGTACCCCCAGCTATACAGTAGGTTATGTACTTAACACAGGGTCTCCTATCCTCTCCTCTAGTACCCCCAGCTATACAGTAGGTTATGTACTTAACACAGGGTCTCCTATCCTCTAGTACCCCCAGCTATACAGTAGGTTATGTACTTAACACAGGGTCTCCTATCCTCTCCTCCAGTACCCCCAGCTATACAGTAGGTTATGTACTTAACACAGGGTCTCCTATCCTCTCCTCTAGTACCCCCAGCCATCCCAGTGATTTGGAGTAATCCAGTACAATCACAGCTGATTAAAATGCTCATCTCTCTCTCCAGGCTATCGCCATGGTGACATTGACCATCATTCTGCTTGTCAGCACAGCTTTTGCTCTGGGAGACACCTTTGTTCCCCATGGTAAGAGTGAGACACCTCACACTGACAGTTGAAGTCTGAAGTTTACATACAGTTACATACGTTTTTCAACCACTCCACAAATGTATTGTTAACAAACTATTGTTTTGTCAAGTCAGTTAGGACATCTACTTCGTGCATGACACAGGTCATTTTTCCAACAATTGTTAACAGACAGATTATTTCACTTATAATCCACTGTATCACAATTCCAGTGGGTCTGAAGTTTACATACACTACGTTGACTGTGCCCTTTAAACAGCTTGGAAAAATTCCAGAAAATGATGTCATGGCTTTAGAAGCTTCTGATGGGCTCATTGGCATCATTTGAGTCAATTGGAGGTGTACCTGTGGATGTATTTCAAGGCCTACCTTCAAACTCAGTGCCTCTTGCTTGACATCATGGGAAAATCAAAATGAATCAGCCAAGACAAGTCTGGTTCATCCTTGGGTGCAATTTCAAAATGCTCTGAAGGTACCATGTTCATCTGTACAAACAATAGTACGCAAGTATAAACACCATGGGACCACGCAGCCATCATAACGCTCAGGAAGGAGACGTGCTCTGTCTCCTAGAGATGAACGTACTTTGGTGCGAAAAGTGCAAATTAATCCCAGAACAACAAAGCAAAGGACCTTGTGAAGATGCTGGAGGAAACGGGTACAAAAGTATCTATATCCACAGTAAAACGAGTCCTATATAGACATAACCTGAAAGGCCGCTCAGCAAGGAAGAAGCCACTGCTCAAAAACGGCCATAAAAATGCCAGACTACGGTTTGCAACTGCACATGGGGACAAATACTGTACTTTTTGGAGAAATGTCCTCTGGTCTGATGAAACATAAACAAAACTGTTTGGCCATAATGACCATCGTTATGTTTGGAGTGAAAAAGGGGGAGGCTTGCAAGCCGGTGAACACCATCCCGACCGTGAAGCACGGGGTGGCAGCATCATGTTGTGGGGTGCTTTCGCTGCAGGAAGGACTGGTGTACTCTACAAAATAGATGGCATGCAGGTTGGAAAATGATGTGCATATATT
>NW_027005695.1:0-3768 GCF_036934945.1 Oncorhynchus masou masou | reverse complement strand
TCTCAGCCTGCTGGCCTCTCTCCATCTCAGCCTGCTGGCCTCTCCCAGCCTGCTGGCATCCTGCCGTCTGGCCTATCTCTATCTCAGCCTGCTGGCCTCTCTCTATCTCAGCCTGGCTGGCCTCTCTCTATCTCAGCCTGCTGGCCGCTCCCCATCTCAGCCTGCTGGCCTCTTTCATAGTCTGCAGCCTGCTGGCCTCTCTGACAGCCTGCTGGCCTCTCTCTCTCAGCCTGGTGGCCTCTCTCTCACAGCCTGCTGAACTTCAGCCTGCTGGCCTCTCACAGCCTGCTGGCCTCTCTCTGACAGCCTGCTGGCCTCTCTCTCAGCCTGGTGACCTCTCTCTCAGCCTACTGGCCTCTAGCTCACCAGCTGGCTGCTGGTGGACTCTCTCATAGCCTGCTGGCCTCTCTCAGCCTGCTGGTCTCTCTCTGACAGCCTGCTGGACTCTCTCTCACAGCCTGCTGGCCTCTCTCACTCAGCCTGCTGGCCTCCTCTATCACAGCCTGTGGACCTCTCTCAACCTGCTGGCCTCTCTCTATCTCAGCCTGCTGGCCTCTCTCTCAGCCTGCTGGCCTCTCTCCATCTCAGCCTGCTGGCCTCTATCTCAGCCTGCTGGCCTCTCTCTATCTCAGCCTGCTGGCCTCTCTCTATCTCAGCCTGCTGGCCTCTCTCTATCTCAGCCTGCTGGCCTTTCTGTATCTCAGCCTGCTGGCCTTCTCTCTCTCAGCCTGCTGGCCTCTCTCTCAGCCTGCTGGCCTCTCGCTCATAGCCTGCTGGCCTCTCCTCAATCTGCTGGCCTCTCTCTGACAGCCTGCTGGCCTCTCTCTCACAGCCTGCTGAACTCTCTCTCAGCCTGCTGTCCTCTCTCTTTCAGCCTGCTGGCCTCTCTCAGCCTGCTGTCCTCTCTATCTCAGCCTGCTGGCCTCTCTCTCTTATCTCAGCCTGCTGGACTCTCTCCTATCTCAGCCTGCTGGCCTCTCTCTATCTCAGCCTGCTGGCCTCTCTCTATCTCAGCCTGCTGGCCTCTCATCTCCAGCCTGCTGGTCTCTCTCTCTCAGCCTGCTGGCCTCTCTCCAGCTCAGCCTGCTGGACTCTCTCGCACAGCCTGCTGACTCTCTCTCTCTCACCCTGCTGGACTCTCTCTCTCACAGCCTGCTGACCTATCTCAAAGCTGCTGGCCTCTCTCTATCTCAACCTGCTGTCCTCTCTCTATCTCAGCCTGCTGGCCTCTCTCTCTCTCAGCCTGCTGGCCTCTCTCTCTCGGCCTGCTGGCCTCTCTCTCTCAGCCTGTGTGTCTCTCTCTCTCAGCCTACTGGCCTCTCTCTCTCAGCCTGCTGGTCTCTCAGCCTGCTGGTCTCTCTCTCTCTCAGCCTACTGGCCTCTCTCTCACAGCTTGCTGGCCTCTCTCTCACAGCCTTGTGGACTCTCTCTCAGCCTGCTGGCCTCTCTCAGCCTGCTGGCCTCTTCTCCTCAGCCTGCTTTCCTCTCACTCACAGCCTGGTGGACTCTCTCTCAGCCTACTTGTCTTCTTCTCAGCCAGCTGGCCTCTCGCTCATAGCCTGCTGGCCTCTCTGACAGCCTGCTGAACTCTCTCTGACAGCCTGCTGAACTCTCTCTGACAGCCTGCTGGCCTTCTCTCTCCCAGCCTGCTGGCCTCTCTCTCAGCCTGCTGGCCTCTCTCTATCTCAGCTCATGGTTGGCCTCTCATCTAAGCCTTGCTGGCCTCTCTCTATCTCAGCCTGCTGGCCTCTTCTATCTCAGCCTGCTGGCCTCTCTATCTCCAGCCTGCTGGCCTCTCTACCTCAGCCTGCTGGTCTCTCTCTCAGCCTGCTGGCCTCTCTATCTCAGCCTGCTGGACTCTCTCGCACAGCCTGCTGGACTATCTTCTCACCCTGCTGGATTCTCTCTCACAGCCTGCTGATCTTCAAAGACTGCTGGTCTCTCTCATCTCAACCTGCTGTCCTCTATCTCAGCCTGCTGGCCTCTCTCTCTCAGCCTGCTGGCCTCTCTCTCTCTCAGCCTGCTGCGCCTCTCTCTCCCAGCCTGCTGGCCTCTCTCCATCTCAGCCTGCTGGCCTCTCCCATCTCAGCCTGCTGGCCTCTCTCTCTCAGCCTGCTGGCCTCTCTCTCTCAGCCTACTGGCCATCTCTCTCACAGCCTGCTGGCCTCTCTCTCACAGCCTTGCTGGACTCTCTCTCTCAGCCTGCTGGCCTCTCTCTCAGCCTGCTGGCCTCTCTCTCACAGCCTGCTGGCCTCTCTCTCTCAGCCTGCTGGCCTCTCTCTCTCAGCCTGCTGGCCTCTCTCTCACAGCCTGCTGGCCTCTCTCTCACAGCCTGCTGAACTCTCTCTGACAGCCTGCTGGCCTCTCTCTCACAGCCTGCTGGCCTCTCTCTCACAGCCTGCTGGCCTCTCTCTCACAGCCTGCTGGCCTCTCTCTCACAGCCTTGTGGACTCTCTCTCTCAGCCTGCTGGCCTCTCTCTCTCAGCCTGCTGGCCTCTCTCTATCTCAGCCTGTGGCCTCTCTCCTATCTCAGCCTGCTGGCCTCTCTCTCTCAGCCTGCTGGCCTCTCTCTATCTCAGCCTGCTGGCCTCTCTCTATCAGCCTGCTGGCTCTCTCTCTCTCCAGCCTGCTGGCCTCTCTCTCACAGCCTGCTGGCCTCTCTCTCAGCCTGCTGGCCTCTCTCTCACAGCCTGGTGGACTCTCTCTCAGCCTGCTGGTCTCTCTCGCTCAGCCAGCTGGCCTCTCGCTCATAGCCTGCTGGCCTCTCCTCATAGCCTGCTGGCCTCTCTCCCAGCCTGCTTGCCTCTCTCTCCAGCCTGCTGGCCTCTCTCTCCAGCCTGCTGGCCTCTCTCTCAGCCTGCTGGCCTCTCTCTCTCAGCCTGCTGGCCTCTCTCTATCTCAGCCTGCTGGCCTCTCCCCATCTCAGCCTGCTTGCCTCTCTCTCACAGCATGCTGGCCTCTCTCTATCTCAGCCTGCTGGCCTCTCTCCATCTCAGCCTGCTGGCCTCTCTCATCTCAGCCTGCTGGCCTCTCTGCATCTCAGCCTGCTGGCCTCGCTCGCTCTCAGCCTGCTGCCCTCTCGCTCATAGCCTGCTGGCCTCTCTCTCGTGTCTGCTGGCCTCTCTCTCTCGGCCTGCTGGCCTCTCTCAGCCTGCTGGCCTCTCTCTATCTCAGCCTGCTGGCCTCTCTCCTATCTCAGCCTGCTGGCCTCTCTCTATCTCAGCCTGCTGGCCTCTCTATCTCAGCCTGCTGGCCTCTCTCTCACAGCCTGCTGGTGGCCTCTCTCCCTCTCTCAGCCTGCTGGCCTCTCTCTCTCTCAGCCTGCTGGCCTCTCTCTCACAGCCTGCTGGCCTCTCTCTCTCAGCCTGCTGGCCTCTCGCTCATAGCCTGCTGGCCTCTCTCTGACAGCCTGCTGGCCTCTCTCTCACAGCCTGTTGGCCTCTCTCTCCAGCCTGCTGGCCTCTCTCTACAGCCTGCTGGCCTCTCATCTACAGCCTGCTGGCCTCTCTCTATCTCAGCCTGCTGGCCTCTCTCATCTCAGCCTCGCTGGCCTCTCTCTCTCCAGCCTGCTGGCCTCTCTCTATCTCAGCCTGCTGGCCTCTCGCTCACAGCCTGCTGGCCTCTCTCTGACAGCCTGCTGGCCTCTCTCTCTCACAGCCTGCTGGCCTCTCGCCATCTCAGCCTGCTGGCCTCTCTCTATCTCAGCCTGCTGGCCTCTCTCCATCTCAGCCTGCTGGCCTCTCTGCTCTCAGCCTGCTGGCCTCTCTC
>NW_027005694.1:0-3769 GCF_036934945.1 Oncorhynchus masou masou | reverse complement strand
CACTACACAGCACATTATCCAGTAGTGCTCTATACAGCCCACTACACAGTACATTATCCAGTAGTGCTCTATACAGACCACTACACAGCACGTTATCCAGTAGTGCTCTATACAGCCCACTACGCAGCACATTATATTTCATCAGCATACACCCTACTTAAAACAGCTTGTTTCACTCCACTCAGCCTTACACTGTAACACACAGACTCCATACGGAGTCTGCATCACACCTCACACCATCTCTGCTGCCTGAGGGAACTTTTGATAGAGAAACAGTTTTCTCTGCAGCTCTGCGTCCTCGCTCCCTCCCCCCTCCTCCTGCCACCTCCCTCCTCGCTCCCTCCCCTCGCTCCCTCCCGCTCGCTCCCTCTCCCTCCCTCCCGCCTCCTCTCCCTCCCTCCTCGCCTCCTCCCTCCCTCCCTCCCTCGCTCCCTCCCTCCCCCTCGCTCCTCCCCCTCGCTCCCTCCCCTCTCTCCCTCCCCCTCGCTCCCTTCCCCTCTCTCCCTCCCCCTCCCTCGCTCTCTCCCTCCCCTCCCTCCCCCTCTCTCCCTCCCTCTCTCCCTCCCTCCCCCTCTCGCTCTACACCATAAGCCCCTACGGTGTTATCAGACTAAAGATGAGGGGAAACATCTTCACACTTTCTCTCCCTTTTCTCTGCCACTGCTGTCAGACTGGCCTTGGTATCCATCCTCCAAGTGGAAACCTCACGCTGCTGCCAGTGTGATCTCTTGCACTCTTTTTTCCCCTCCTGCTAAAGAGGAGAGGTCAAATCACACACACAGAGAGAGACACACCGTACACAGGTTGGAGATCTGGCCTGTACAGACAGACCATGCTGCTGTTCTCAGTCAGATATGTCCCCTGAGTGGTACGAGGGGTCAAATACCTTGTTTAAACTGACACCCCCAAGCTGTTTCCCAATGTGTTGTCCCCTCTAGATAGGGAGGAGAGATACTTTGCTTTGTATAAGTTTGTCCCCTAAAATCTATCTGACAATTATTCTTCACACTTTTCCCAGTTGGGTTAGTGTCTTTAATGAAGGGAATAGGGTCCAACTGGTTTGTCTCTTATGTACAATGTCATAGTGGAATAAGTCAGATATGCACTCTAATGAATAAGAAAGCCCACACATGCACACACACACAATCTGCATCGTAGTGGTGGGAACAGGGGTCAAACACTTTGTCTGCTAAAAGATTTGCCTCCTACCGACCATCTCACTCAACTCCATAAGACATCTCTTCAAGCTGGGAAAGAATAGAGCAACAATTTGGATGTACCAACACCTTCACAGCAGCCAAAGACGACCCTAAAGGAGTTGGTGGTCAAACTATTAGTTTGTTCCTGGTCGCATCACGTGCATATGACAAATCATGGTCCGATGACAGTTGGGACAGTTGACAGTTACTTGGAGTATGGTAGTTTCTCTGTGAAGTAGTAGAGAGGTGGAGAGGTCTTATTTAATGACGCTTGACAAGTCTGGTCATCAATAAATCATTACAAAAGAATAGCAGATCAATATCAACACTGTTTTCACCTGCAACCTCTCTCCCTTGGAAACACTGTGGCAACAGAATAATAAAACCACTAGTTAGAAATACTATAGCAACAGAATAATACACCACTAGTTAGAAATACTATAGTAACAGAATAATACACCACTAGTTAGAAATACTATAGTAACAGAATAATAAACCACTAGTTAGAAATACTATAGTAACAGAATAATACACCACTAGTTAGAAATACTATAGTAACAGAATAATAAACCACTAGTTAGAAATACTATAGCAACAGAATAATACACCACTAGTTAGAATAATACACCACTAGTTAGAAATACTATAGTAACAGAATAATACACCACTAGTTAGAAATACTATAGTAACAGAATAATACACCACTAGTTAGAAATACTATAGTAACAGAATAATAAACCACTAGTTAGAAATACTATAGTAACAGAATAATAAACCACTAGTTAGAAATAATATAGCAACAGAATAATAAACCACTTAGTTAGAAATACTATAGCAACAGAATAATACACCACTAGTTAGAATAATACACCACTAGTTAGAAATACTATACTAACAGAATAATAAACCACTAGTTAGAAATACTATAGTAACAGAATAATAAACCACTAGTTAGAAATACTATAGTAACAGAATAATACACCACTAGTTAGAATAATACACCACTAGTTAGAAATACTATAGTAACAGAATAATACACCACTAGTTAGAAATACTATAGCAATTAGAATAATATACCACTAGTTAGAATAATGGCACCACTAGTTAGAAATACTATAGTAACAGAATAATAAACCACTAGTTAGAAATACTATAGTAACAGAATAATAAACCACTAGTTAGAAATACACCACTAGTAAGAATAATACACCACTAGTTAGAAATACTATAGTAACAGAATAATACACCACTAGTTAGAAATACTCTAGTAACAGAATAATAAACCACTAGTTAGAATACTATAGTAACAGAATAATAAACCACTAGTTAGAAATACTATAGTAACAGAATAATAAAACCACTAGTTAGAAATACTATAGTAACAGAATAATACACCACTAGTTAGAAATACTATAGTAACAGAATAATACACCACTAGTTAGAAATACTATAGTAACAGAATAATACACCACTAGTTAGAAATAATAACAGAATATTACCACTAGTTAGAAATACTATAGTAATAGAATAATACACCACTAGTTAGAATAATACACCACTAGTTAGAAATACTATAGTAACAGAATAATACACCACTAGTTAGAATAATACACCACTAGTTAGAAATACTATAGTAACAGAATAATACACCACTAGTTAGAAATACTATAGCAACAGAATAATACACCACTAGTTAGAAATACTATAGTAACAGAATAATACACCATACATTTACATTACATTTAAGTCATTTAGTTAGAAATACTATAGTAACAGAATAATACACCACTAGTTAGAAATACTATAGTAACAGAATAATAAACCACTAGTTAGAAATACTATAGTAACAGAATAATACACCACTAGTTAGAATAATACACCACTAGTTAGAAATACTATAGTAACAGAATAATACACCACTAGTTAGAAATACTATAGTAACAGAATAATAAACCACTAGTTAGACATACTATAGTAACAGAATAATAAACCACTAGTTAGACATACTATAGTAACAGAATAATAAACCACTAGTTAGAAATACTATAGTAACAGAATAATACACCACTAGTTAGAAATACTATAGTAACAGAATACTAACCAATAGTTAGAATAATACACCACTAGTTAGAAATACTATAGTAACAGAATAATAAACCACTAGTTAGAAATACTATAGTAACAGAATAATAAACCACTAGTTAGAAATACTATAGTAACAGAATAATACACCACTAGTTAGAAATACTATAGTAACAGAATAATAAACCACTAGTTAGAAATACTATAGCAGCAACATAATAAACCTATAGTTAGAAATACTATAGCAACAACATAATAAACCCTAGTTAGAATATACCGAGATATACTATAGTAACAACATAATAAACCCCTAGTTAGAAATACTATAGCAACAACATAATAAACCTGTAGTTAGAAATACTATAGCAACAACATAATAAACCTGTAGTTAGAAATACTATAGCAACAACATAATAAACCTGTAGTTAGAAATACTATAGTAACAACATAATAAACCCCTAGTTAGAAATACTATAGCAACAACATAA
>NW_027005693.1:0-3772 GCF_036934945.1 Oncorhynchus masou masou | reverse complement strand
AGGATGGTAACTCTCCAGGAACAGGGTTAGATTTAAAACCTACAGGAGAGTAGCTTTCCAGGAACAGGGTTGGAGAGCCCTGTGATAGAGGACAGCGTAAAGATGAAGATAGCTGAAATAGCAGTGGGCTTCGTTCAAACCCATGCAGCAGTGGCATCTTTTCTGGAGGCTAGACCATCCTACGCCACGCCCCTTTTGACAAATAATTCCTATCCTTTAAAACAGTGTCTTTGCCTCGACCTAGATTGGGCAAAACTAAACATGGCGGTGTTCGCCTAAGCAATCTCACTAGGATAAAGACCACCTCCATTCCTGTCATTATTGAAAGAGATCATGATACCTCACATCTCAAAATAGGGCTACTTAATGTTAGATCCCTTACTTCCATATACAGCGTTCCTCATTGAGTTCCCTGAATTCCTATCGGACCTTGTAGTCATACCAGATAATATTCTAATCTTTGGTGACTTTAATATTCACATGCAAAATATTACAGACCCACTCCAAAAGGATTTCGGAGCCATCATCGACTCAGTGGGTTTTGTCCAACATGTCTCTGGACCCACTCACTGTCACAGTCATACTCTGGACCTAGTTTTGTCCCATGGAATAAATGTTGTGCATCTTAATGTTTTTCCTCATAATCCTGGACTATTGGACCACCAATTTATTATGTTTGCAATTGCAACAAATAATCTGCTCAGACCCCAACCAAGGAACATCAAAAGTCGTGCTATAAATTCACAGACAACACAAAGATTCCTTGATGTCCTTCCAGATTCCCTCTGTCTACTCAAGGACGCCAGAGGACAAAAATCAGTTAACCACCTAACTGAGGAACTCAATTTAACCTTGCGCAATACCCTAGATGCAGTTGCACCCCTAAAAACTAAAAACATTTCTCATAAGAAACTAGCTCCCTGGTACACAGAAAATACCCGAGCTCTGAAGCAAGCTTCCAGAAAGTTGGAACGGAAATGGCGCCACACCAAAGTGGAAGTCTTCCGACTAGCTTGGAAAGACAGTACCGTGCAGTACCGAAGAGCCCTTACTGCTGCTCGATCATCCTATTTTTCTTACTTGATTGAGGAAAATAAGAACAATCCGAAATTCCTTTTTGATACTGTCGCAAAGCTAACTAAAAAGCAGCATTCCCCAAGAGAGGATGGCTTTCACTTTAGCACTGATAAATTCATGAACGTCTTTGAAGAAAAGATTATGATTATTAGAAAGCAAATTACGGACTCCTCTTTAAATCTGTGTATTCCTTCAAAGCTCAGTTGTCCTGAGTCTGCACAACTCTGCCAGGACCTAGGATCAAGAGAGACGCTCAAGTGTTTTAGTACTATATCTCTTGACACAATGATGAAAATAATCATGGCCTCTAAACCTTCAAGCTGCATACTGGACCCTATTCCAACTAAACTACTGAAAGAGCTGATTCCTGTGCTTGGCCCTCCTATGTTGAACATAATAGACGGCTCTCTATCCACCGGATGTATACCAAACTCACTAAAAGTGGCAGTAATAAAGCCTCTCTTGAAAAAGCCAAACCTTGACCCAGAAAATATAAAAAAAACTATTGGCTTATATCGAATCTTCCATTCCTCTCAAAAATTTTAGAAAAGGCTGTTGCGCAGCAACTCACTGCCTTCTTGAAGACAAACAATGTATTAGAAATGCTTCAGTCTGGTTTTAGACCCCATCATAGCACTGAGACTGCACTTGTGAAGGTGGTATATTACATTTTAATGGCATCGGACCGAGGCTCTGCATCTGTCCTCGTGCTCCTAGCCCTTAGTGTTGCTTTTGATACCATCGATCAGCACATTCTTTTGGAGAGATTGGAAACCCAAATTGGTCTACACGGACAAGTTCTGGCCTGGTTTAGATCTTATCTGTCGGAAAGATATCAGTTTGTCTCTGTGAATGGTTTGTTCTCTGACAAATCAACTGTAAATTTCGGTGTTCCTCAAGGTTCCGTTTTAGGACCACTATTGTTTTCACTATATATTTTACCTCTTGGGGATGTTATTCGAAAACAATGTTAACTTTCACAGCTATGCGGATGACATTTCAATGAAACATGGTGAAGCCCCAAAATTGCCCTTGCTAGAAGCATGTGTTTCAGACATAAGGAAGTGGATGGCTGCAAACGTTCTACTTTTAAATTCAGACAAAACAGAGATGCTTGTTCTAGGTCCCAAGAAACAAAGAGATCTTCTGTTGAATCTGACAATTAATCTTAATGGTTGTACAGTCGTCTCAAATAAAACTGTGAAGGACCTCGGCGTTACTCTGGACCCTGATCTCTCTTTTGAAGAACATATCAAGACCATTTTAAGGACAGCTTTTTTCCATCTATGTAACATTGCAAAAATCAAAAACGTTCTGTCCAAAAATGATACAGAAAAAATAATCCATGCTTTTGTCGCTTCTAGGTTAGACTACTGCAATGCTCTACTTTCCGGCTACCCGGATAAAGCACTAAATAAACTTCAGTTAGTGCTAAACACGGCTGCTAGAATCATGACTAGAACCAAAAAAAAGTATCATATTACTCCAGTGCTAGCCTCCCTACACTGGCTTCCTGTCAAAGCAAGGGCTGATTTCAAGGTTTTACTGCTTACCTACAAAGCATTACATGGGCTTGCTCCTACCTATCTCTCTGATTTGGTCCTGCTGTACATACCTACACGTACGCTACGGTCACAAGACGCAGGCCTCCTAATTGTCCCTAGAATTTCTAAGCAAACGGCTGGAGGCAGGGCTTTCTCCTATAGAGCTCCATTTTTATGGAACGGTCTGCCTACCCATGTCAGAGACGCAAACTCGGTCTCAACCTTTAAGTCTATACTGAAGACTCATCTCTTCAGTGGGTCATATGATTGAGTGTAGTCTGTCCCAGGAGTGGGAAGGTGAACGGAAAGGCTCTGGAGCAACAAACCGCCCTTGCTGTCTCTGCCTGGCCGGTTCCCCTCTTTCCACTGGGATTCTCTGCCTCTAACCCTATTAGAGGGGCTGAGTCACTGGCTTACTGGGGCTCTCTCATTCCGTCCCTGGAAGGGTGCATCACCTGAGTGGGTTGATTCACTGATGTGGTCATCCTGTCTGGGTTGGCGCCACCCCTTGGGTTGTGCCATGAGATCTTTGTGGGCTATACTCAGCCTTGTCTCAGGATGGTAAGTTGGTGGTTGAAGATATCCCTCTAGTGGTGTGGGGGCTGTGCTTTGGCAAAATGGGTGAGGTTCTATCCTTCCTGTTTGGCCCTGTCCGGGGGTGTCCTCGGATGGGTCCACAGTGTCTCCTGACCCCTCCTGTCTCAGCCTCCAGTATTTATGCTGCAGTAGTTTATGTGTCGGGGGACTAGGGTCAGTTTGTTATATCTGAGTACTTCTCCTGTCCTATCTGGTGTCCTGTGTGAATCTAAGTGTGCTCTCTAATTCTCTTTTATCTCTTTCTTTCTCTCTCTCGGAAGACCTGAGCCCCAGGACCATGCCCCAGGACTACCTGACATGATGACTCCTTGCTGTCTCCAGTCCACCTGGCCGTGCTGCTGCTCCAGTTTCAACTGTTCTGCCTGCACATGACTCCTGACCATGCTGGTCATTTATGAACATTTAAACATCTTGCTCACAGTTCTGTTATAACTTCACCCGGCACAGCCAGAAGAGTACTGGCCACCCCACATGTGCTCTCTCTAATTCTCTCTTTCTTTCTCTTTCTCTCTCGAGGACCTGTGCCCTAGGATCATGCCCCGGGACTACCTGAC
>NW_027005692.1:0-3773 GCF_036934945.1 Oncorhynchus masou masou | reverse complement strand
GTCAGGAGACACAGTGGCCCCATCCGATGTCAACTGTAAGTTGATCGGGGCATGTACAATGCCTAGTGTCAGCTGGAGTGGTCTAAGGCTTGTCGACATTGGACTCTGGAGCAGTGGAAACACGTTCTCCGATGTTTTACCATCTGGCAAATGCCAGGAGAAGGCTACCTGCCCAAATGCATAGTGCCGGCTGTAAAAGTCAAAATAATGGTCCGGGCTCGGCCTCTTAGTTCCAGTGAAGGGAAATCTTAATACAACATTCAATAACATTTTAGATGATTCTGCTTTTCCAACTTTGTGGCAACGGTTTGGGGAAGCCCATATCCTGTTTCAGCATGACAATGCTCCCGCGCACCAAGTGAAGTCCAAACAGAAATGGTTTGTCGAGATCTGTGTGGAAGAACTTGACTGGCCAGCACAGAGCCCTGACCTCAACCCTGTCGAACACCTTTGGGATGAATTTGGAACAGACTGCGAGACAGGGCTAATCGGCCAACATCAGAAATTGCTCTTGTGGCTGAATGGAAGCAAGTCCCCACAGCAATGTTCCAGCATCTAGTGGAAAGCCCTCCCAGAAGAGTGTGGGTTATTATAGCAGCAAAGGGGGGACCAACTTCATATTAATGTCCATGATTTTGGAATGAGATGTTCGACGAGTAGGTGTCCACATACTTTTGGTCGTAAATTTAATTATCAATGTGGGGTACAGAGTTGAGGTAATCATGTCAAAAGTCCATGCAACATATGTGACTTGTTAAGCACATTTTTACTCCTGAACTTATTTAGGCTTGCCATAAAAGTGGTTGAATATTTATTTACTCAAGACATTTCAGCTTTAATTTTTTTATTAATTCGAAAACAATTCTAAAACTATCATTCCACTTTGACATTATGGGGTGCACTGTTAAAATTAAGTGCTTTGTAACACTACAACTAGCGACAACTTAACTGCCACCACCTTAAAGGGGATGAAACCTCAACATTTCTGGAGTATTTTAACACATGGTTGAGAGGGTATTGGGACAGATTTAAGGTGTACTGAAATATTCATTCTGAGGCGTTCTGAAACATGACATGGTGTGTTGTACACCACATAATCAAGAGTTGTGTATCACCTTGGCAGAGACTGGGTACATTCACCTGGAAAAGGTTGGAAACACTATTATGGCGTTTCGAGTCTTCGAGTTGTGCAGAATTAGATCCCTTCTCTTTTGGTTTCGTTCCCGCTCTCAAAAGCTAGGATGGACCAGCTGGTGGGTAAAGTAGAATGTATGTTTTTCTGTCGGGAGACCGAGAAATAGCAAACATGCAATAATGAAAATACGTGAACGCATAATTAGGTTATTAAACGCTTACTATAATATTAATACATTGCAATACAAATATACAATTAAACATATCAATATGCTAAAGATGTATCCTAACCTGGTACACAAAACACATGCCCTTATTACGTTTCCATTCACAGTTATGAGAGTAAAGTCATAAATAAAATGTTTAAAAAATGACAGCTGTGATAGAAACAGTAAGTTTCTGTACAATTGTCTAAATGCTTACAGATCATTTGTCTGTTCAACATGGTAGGATCTTTTTGTGTCGGTAAATTAATTATGCGACAAATGGCGGTGGAAACAACCATTATATCAAAGTAATCTTAATTATATCAAAGTAATCTTGGAGTCACGTGATGACATGGCGTGTAGTCCTCCCACTACAACTAGGGAAACAAGGCTACAGATGAAATAAATGATGAACATCCCAGGGTGGTGAAAGTGCACAGTGATCTTAATGATCCTTTCAAATTAATATCGAGGGTCTTATTCTGGTGACATGATGATCGATGCTTGACTGCCGTTTGACAGTAATATCCATAATAATCACATGTAGGCTCGCCTTCCCACACTATCTGCGAGCTGTTTACTTCTGTTTACTTCTCCAATGTGATAACATTTTATTACTCACGTTTTCATTGGCACACACTTTCTTCGAATGTCTCGGAGTTTCATCTGAGCGTTTGGTGTATTCCCACCTGTCCGAGTTCGTGAAGGACCAGAACACAGGGGAGGAGCCCGCAAACTTGCCTGTTTTTATACTTGACCATAGAGTTTGTTAGAAGACACACCTGCCACGAACGCACTCTCTTTACCTCTATTTCTCATGGGGGGTGGGGCAGGTTCCTTATACAGTACGTGGCTGTGTGGTTGAGTGGGTAAAATTCCAAAGAAATGTTCCATCTTACTTCCTCAGCAGTTGTGGCGTTAAATTCCTACTATCACTCCTCCGCTGTTTATAAACTGCCTAAACAAAGTGAAGGTTGAATTTCACAAACAATATTCTCCCTAGGCCCTATTTAGATTCAACATAATTTGATTTAACATGAACTTAAATACATGTTTTATTGAGTTCATGTTAAGTCTACTTATATCAAGTCGGAATCGTCTTAACGGCTTGTAGAATGGCTGAGTGGACAAGGAAGTATTTTGACAGGCAGGAGACCCAGGTTCACATACACGTCTTATGAGTACTCACTATACACATTACCTCTGCTATAACTTACATAACTCAAATCATTTTTGATTGCACCATTACTTCTAATCTCACAATGGGCCTGGCAACTGTAGTTTATAATTAGTGCCAAAGCCTTTCCCTTGGGGAAGTATTACATTCTTCTTTAAAATGTAAATCAAAATATTGACTGAAAATCATCATCGATCAATATTTATGCTATAAACCATTTTCAATTTCAAACCATTTGATTGTAAGCGAGGCACAGTCTGCCAAAACATTATTTTTGTGTTTTGTGGCTGCCTTTAACATGCACTGAAACACCAGATCTCAGCATAGGTGTACTACTTTTCCTGGTTTTACTACACAATGATGGTGTTTTGAGACTTTCTATTTTAACAGTGTATTGTGTTACATAATCTCAATGTAAGAAATTCAGGCTGTAACAAAATGTGGAATAAGTTGTCTGGTGTGAATACTTTGTGAAGGCACTGTACATATGCTACACGGGTACCCGCTACACAGCAGCCACAGTAATTTGAGAATGGGGGGGGGGGAGTACACCTATTTTATCCATTTCAAATTATATGTTTATTTAAACATGTACCTGTAAGCTGCTGCTCAGAAGACCCACCAACCTCCCATCCCCCCACTCCCCGGAAAACATGTTTCCCCACCACACCTTAGCAAGTAGGGTTGCTCGTCAGTCACCTGAGCGATTGAGAGATTCAAGGAGCTATCATTGTTAGATTACATAATAGGTGCAAAGCATTGAGTATTTACATTCATGCACTTCAAAATGAATTTTGTAACTATGCCCCAGAAACATTTACATGCAGGTGTAACGGCGTTCTTCGTTTGTCGCAAGAAAGTCGGACCGAAATGCAGCGTGTTGGTTACTCATGTTTTTTAATGAAAACAAATGACGATTACATGAAAATACTGAGACAAATACAAAACAACAAAACGGAACGTGAAACCTAAGTACAGCCTATCTGGTGAAACTACACAGAGACAGGAACAATCACCCACGAAATACAAAGTGAAACCCAGGCTACCTAAATACGGTTCCCAATCAGAGACAACGAGAATCACCTGACTCTGATTGAGAACAGCCTCAGGCAGCCAAACCTATGCAACACCCCTACTCAGCCGCAATCCCAATAACTAAAAAACCCCACTACGAAATACAACATAAACCCATGTCACACCCTGGCCTGACCAACTAATAAACTAAAACACAAAATACTAAGACCAAGGCGTGACAG
>NW_027005691.1:0-3773 GCF_036934945.1 Oncorhynchus masou masou | reverse complement strand
AATTGGGCGTGCAAAATTATTCAGCCCCTTTACTTTCAGTGCAGCAAACTCTCTCCAGAAGTTCAGTGAGAATCTCTGAATGATCCAATGTTGACCTAAATGACTAATGATGATAAATACAATCCACCTGTGTGTAATCAAGTCTCCGTATAAATGCACCTGCACTGTGATAGTCTCAGAGGTCCGTTAAAAGCGCAGAGAGCATCATGAAGAACAAGGAACACACCAGGCAGGTCCGGAGATACTGTTGTGAAGAAGTTTAAAGCCGGATTTGGATACAAAAAGATTTCCCAAGCTTTAAACATCCCAAGGAGCACTGTGCAAGCGATAATATTGAAATGGAAGGAGTATCAGACCACTGCAAATCTACCAAGACCTGGCCGTCCCTCTAAACTTTCAGCTCATACAAGGAGAAGACTGATCAGAGATGCAGCCAAGAGGCCCATGATCACCCTGGATGAACTGCAGAGATCTACAGCTGAGGTGGGAGACTCTGTCCATAGGACAACAATCAGTCATATATTGCACAAATCTGGCCTTTATGGAAGAGTGGCAAGAAGAAAGCCATTTCTTAAAGATATCCATAAAAAGTGGCGTTTAAAGTTTGCCACAAGCCACCTGGGAGACACACCAAACATGTGGAAGAAGGTGATCTGGTCAGATGAAACCAATATTGAACTTTTTGGCAACAATGCAAAACGTTATGTTTGGCGTAAAAGCAACACAGCTCATCACCCTGAACACACCATCCCCACTGCCAAACATGGTGGTGGCAGCATCATGGTTTGGGCCTGCTTTTTTCAGCAGGGACAGGGAAGATGGTTAAAATTGATGGGAAGATGGATGGAGCAAAATACAGGACCATTCTGGAAGAAAACCTGATGGAGTCTGCAAAAGACCTGAGACTGGGACGGAGATTTGTCTTCCAAAAAGACAATGATCCAAAACATAAAGCAAAATCTACAATGGAATGGTTCAAAAATAAACATATCCAGGTGTTAGAATGGCCAAGTCAAAGTCCAGACCTGAATCCAATCGAGAATCTGTGGAAAGAACTGAAAACTGCTGTTCACAAATACTCTCCATCCAACCTCACTGAGCTTGAGCTGTTTTGCAAGGAGGAATGGGAAAGAATTTCAATCTCTCGATGTGCAAAACTGATAGAGACATACCCGAAGCGACTTACAGCTGTAATCGCAGAAAAGGTGGCTCTACAAAGTATTAACTTAAGGGGGCTGGATAATTTTGCACGCCCAATTTTTCAGTTTTTGATTTGTTAAAAAAGTTTGAAACATCCAATTAATGTAGTTCCACTTCATGATTGTGTCCCACTTGTTGTTGATTCTTCACAAAAACATACAGTTTTATATCTTTATGTTTGAAGCCTGAAATGTGGCAAAAGGTCGCAAAGTTCAAGGGGGCCGAATACTTTCGCAAGGCACTGTATCCATAAGATCAGAGCATCTTCCTAGACCAGCCACTAAGACACTTCTAATTTTAGCAACCTCATTGTTCAGTTCTTACAACTGATCAATGAGGTGCTGTATGAATGAAATACATTGTATGGTAGTGCTGTGACTGCTGCAGTACTTTCACTTTCGTCATGTGTATGTCCTTCTTCACCTATCCAATATAGAGCGTTATAGATGAGATAGTGATTCTCTCACTTGATTATAGTAAATTAACAAGATAGTGGATCATTTAAAGTGCTTTGTCAGGTGAAGTAGTCAGGGTGAGTCAAACACATTCAGTCATTAAGATACCTATTATCTAAATTCAAAACAGGTTATTTGACTGTTTCTTGCCTTAATCTTTTTACTTTAAATAGGTTGAAACAAACATTTGAGTGTGGTGTTTATCAACACAAATTCAAAACATATTTCACCTCATGTAATCAGAGCATCTTAGAAAAGAGGCTTCACTCTCTGAGCAATTTCCAGAGTTCTCATACATGACCTGCTATTACACAGAGCTGTGGATGACAGTTTGATTTACACTGTGTCTTATAAAACACAGCGGATCACAATGCAAAGACCACCTACCATTTTTCTTGTCTACTTTACAATAGGGGACTATGTTTTTTTATATATATATATATATATATATATATATATATATATATATATATATATATATATATATATATATATATATATACAGTCTGCAGATTCAGCAGAGTTTCAGATAATTAGAATCCACCACAGTTTAATAAATTGGTCTTCCCATTTTTCCGACACTGCCCTGCTTCCATGTTCACTATTTCATTTTTGTTGCCTCTTATTTAGGAAAATCTGGAGTTTGGTTAAGAATCATTAACCATTCGTAGTACCAGTGGCCATTGTGTAAAGGCCATAGAGATATAAAGTGATTGTTCAAATCAAATTTTATTGGTCACATACACATGGTTATCAGATGTTAATGCGAGTCTAGCGAAATGCTTGTGCTTCTAGTTCCGACAGTGCAGTAATATCTAACAAGTAATATAACAATTCCCCAACAACTACCTAATACACACAAATCTAAAGGGGTGAATGAGAATGTGTACATGTAAGTATATGATTGAGCGATGGCTGAGCGGCATAGACAAGGTGCAGTAGACGGTATGAAATACAGTATATACATGTGATATGAGTAATGTAAGATATATAAACATTATTAAAGTGGCATTATTTAAAGTGACATTGTTTAAAGTGACTAGTGTTGGCCAGTTCCATATGAAGTCAAATCAAATCAAATCAAATTTTATTTGTCACATACACATGGTTAGCAGATGTTAATGCGAGTGTAGCGAAATGCTTGTGCTTCTAGTTCCGACAATGCAGTAATAACCAACAAGTAATCGAACTAACAATTCCAAAACTACTGTCTTATCCTCTTGAAACTCCCCATCCCGGATCCGGGATCGTGACTAAAGCCTCAGGCTCATTAGCATAACGCAACGTTAACGATTTCTGAAAATCGCAAATAAAATTAAAATAATGCGTTTGCTCTCAAGCTTAGCCTTTTCTTAACAACACTGTCATCTCAGATTTTCAAAATATGCTTTTGAACCATAGAAATTGACTAATTTGTGTAAGAGTATGCAAAGCTAGCAATGCATTTTGAATAACATGTAGCACGCAACATTTTCACAAAAACCAGATAACCAAATAAATAAAATCATTTACCTTTGAAGAGCTTCTGATGTTTTCAATGAGGAGACTCTCAGTTACACACCAAATCGCAGTGTTTCCTGAAAGCGTCTGTGTGTAGGAGAAATCGTTCCGTTTTCTACATTGCGCCTGGCTACTGAAACGAACCGAAAATGCAGTCACCTACAACGTAAAACTTTTTCCGGATTAACTACATAATATCGACGAAACATGGCAAACGTTGTTTGGAATCAGTCCTCAAGGTGTTTTTTCACATATCTCTTCATTGACATGCAGTTCGTGGAAGCTTGCTTTACTCTCTGTATTGTTTGGAAAAATACTGGCAGGTGACTTTTGCGCACCAATTTCGGCGCAGGACACCGGGCGGACACGTGGTAAATGTGGTCTCTTATGGTCAATCTTCCAATGATCTGCCTACAAATACGTCACAATGCTGCAGACACCTTGGGAAACGACAGAAAAGGGCAGACTCATTCCTCTTGCGTTCACAGCCATATAAGGAGATCATGACAAACAGAGCCTCAAAAATCCCTGTCATTTCCTGGATGCCATCTCATCTTGGTTTTGCCTGGAAAGCTCACGTTAAAAGACACGCACAGAGAAGATCTTTGTATTTCTGGA
>NW_027005690.1:0-3776 GCF_036934945.1 Oncorhynchus masou masou | reverse complement strand
ACAGAATGAACCAGACAGAATGAAAGGGAGGTAGTAAAGAGAGAGAGCGACAGAATGAACCAAACAGAATGAAAGGGAGGTAGTAAAGAGAGAGAGACACAGAATGAACCAAACAGAATGAAAGGGAGGTAGTAAAGAGAGACAGCAGAATGAACCAAACCAGAATGAAAGGGAGGTAGTAAAGAGAGACACAGAATGAACAAACAGAAGGAGGTAGTGAGAGACACAGAATGAACCAAACAGAATGAAAGGGAGGTAGTAAAGAGAGAGAGACAGAATGAACCAAACAGAATGAAAGGGAGGTAGTAAAGAGAGAGAGCAGAATGAACCAAACAGAATGAAAGGGAGGTAGTAAAGAGAGAGAGAGACAGAATGAACCAAACAGAATGAAAGGGAGGTAGTAAAGAGAGAGAGAGCAGAATGAACCAAACAGAATGAAAGGGAGGTAGTAAAGAGAGAGAGAGACAGAATGAACCAAACAGAATGAAAGGGAGGTAGTAAAGAGAGAGAGAGCAGAATGAACCAAACAGAATGAAAGGGAGTGTAGTAAAGAGAGAGACAGAATGAACCAAACAGAATGAAAGGGATGTAGTAGAGAGAGAGACAGAATGAACCAAACAGAATGAAAGGAGGTAGTAAAGAGAGAGAGACAGAATGAACCAAACAGAATAGAAAGGGAGGTAGTAAAGAGAGAGAGACAGAATGAACCAAACAGAATGAAAGGGAGGTAGTAAAGAGAGAGAGACAGAATGAACCAAACAGAATGAAAGGGAGGTAGTAAAGAGAGAGAGACAGAATGAACCAAACAGAATGAAAGGGAGGTAGTAAGAGAGAGAGCAGAATGAACCAAACAGAATGAAAGGGAGGTAGTAAAGAGAGAGAGACAGAATGAACCAAACAGAATGAAAGGGAGGTAGTAAAGAGAGAGAGACAGAATGAACCAAACAGAATGAAAGGGAGGTAGTAAAGAGAGAGAGACAGAATGAACCAAACAGAATGAAAGGGAGGTAGTAAAGAGAGAGAGCACAGAATGAACCAAACAGAATGAAAGGGAGGTAGTAAAGAGAGAGAGAGACAGAATGAACCAAACAGAATGAAAGGGAGGTAGTAAAGAGAGAGAGACAGAATGAACCAAACAGAATGAAAGGGAGGTAGTAAAGAGAGAGAGACAGAATGAACCAAACAGAATGAAAGGGAGGTAGTAAAGAGAGAGAGAGACAGAATGAACCAAACAGAATGAAAGGGAGGTAGTAAAGAGGAGAGAGACAGAATGAACCAAACAGAATGAAAGGGAGGTAGTAAAGAGAGAGAGAGCAGAATGAACCAAACAGAATGAAAGGGAGGTAGTAAAGAGAGAGAGACAGAATGAACCAAACAGAATGAAAGGGAGGTAGTAAAGAGAGAGAGACAGAATGAACCAAACAGAATGAAAGGGAGGTAGTAAAGAGAGAGAGAGCACAGAATGAACCAAACAGAATGAAAGGGAGGTAGTAAAGAGAGAGAGACAGAATGAACCAAACAGAATGAAAGGGAGGTAGTAAAGAGAGAGAGACAGAATGAACCAAACAGAATGAAAGGGAGGTAGTAAAGAGAGAGAGAACAGAATGAACCAAACAGAATGAAAGGGAGGTAGTAAAGAGAGAGAGAACAGAATGAACCAAACAGAATGAAAGGGAGGTAGTAAAGAGAGAGAGACAGAATGAACCAAACAGAATGAAAGGGAGGTAGTAAAGAGAGAGAGAGCAGAATGAACCAAACAGAATGAAAGGGAGGTAGTAAAGAGAGAGAGACAGAATGAACCAAACAGAATGAAAGGGAGGTAGTAAAGAGAGAGAGAGCAGAATGAACCAAACAGAATGAAAGGGAGGTAGTAAAGAGAGAGAGACAGAATGAACCAAACAGAATGAAAGGGAGGTAGTAAAGAGAGAGAGACAGAATGAACCAAACAGAATGAAAGGGAGGTAGTAAAGAGAGAGAGAGACAGAATGAACCAAACAGAATGAAAGGGAGGTAGTAAAGAGAGAGAGACAGAATGAACCAAACAGAATGAAAGGGAGGTAGTAAAGAGAGAGAGACAGAATGAACCAAACAGAATGAAAGGGAGGTAGTAAAGAGAGAGAGAGACAGAATGAACCAAACAGAATGAAAGGGAGGTAGTAAAGAGAGAGAGAGCAGAATGAACCAAACAGAATGAAAGGGAGGTAGTAAAGAGAGAGAGACAGAATGAACCAAACAGAATGAAAGGGAGGTAGTAAAGAGAGAGAGACAGAATGAACCAAACAGAATGAAAGGGAGGTAGTAAAGAGAGAGAAGACAGAATGAACCAAACAGAATGAAAGGGAGGTAGTAAAGAGAGAGAGACAGAATGAACCAAACAGAATGAAAGGGAGGTAGTAAAGAGAGAGAGACAGAATGAACCAAACAGAATGAAAGGGAGGTAGTAAAGAGAGAGAGAGCAGAATGAACCAAACAGAATGAAAGGGAGGTAGTAAAGAGAGAGAGACAGAATGAACCAAACAGAATGAAAGGGAGGTAGTAAAGAGAGAGAGAGACAGAATGAACCAAACAGAATGAAAGGGAGGTAGTAAAGAGAGAGAGAGACAGAATGAACCAAACAGAATGAAAGGGAGGTAGTAAGAGAGAGAGAGCACAGAATGAACCAAACAGAATGAAAGGGAGGTAGTAAAGAGAGAGAGACAGAATGAACCAAACAGAATGAAAGGGAGGTAGTAAAGAGAGAGAGACAGAATGAACCAAACAGAATGAAAGGGAGGTAGTAAAGAGAGAGAGACACAGAATGAACCAAACAGAATGAAAGGGAGGTAGTAAAGAGAGAGAGACAGAATGAACCAAACAGAATGAAAGGGAGGTAGTAAAGAGAGAGAGACACAGAATGAACCAAACAGAATGAAAGGGAGGTAGTAAAGAGAGAGAGACAGAATGAACCAAACAGAATGAAAGGGAGGTAGTAAAGAGAGAGAGAGCAGAATGAACCAAACAGAATGAAAGGGAGGTAGTAAGAGAGAGAGCACAGAATGAACCAAACAGAATGAAAGGGAGGTAGTAAAGAGAGAGAGAGACAGAATGAACCAAACAGAATGAAAGGGAGGTAGTAAAGAGAAAGAGACAGAATGAACCAAACAGAATGAAAGGGATGTAGTAAAGAGAGAGAGAGAGACACAGAATGAACCAAACAGAATGAAAGGGAGGTAGTAAAGAGAGAGAGACAGAATGAACCACACAGAATGAAAGGGAGGTAGTAAAGAGAGAGAGACAGAGAATGAACCAAACAGAATGAAAGGGAGGTAGTAAAGAGAGAGAGACAGAATGAACCAAACAGAATGAAAGGGATGTAGTAAAGAGAGAGGGAGACACAGAATGAACCAAACAGAATGAAAGGGAGGTAGTAAAGAGAGAGACACAGAATGAACCAAACAGAATGAAAGGGAGGTAGTAAAGAGAGAGAGCAGAATGAACCAAACAGAATGAAAGGGAGGTAGTAAGAGAGAGAGACAGAATGAACCAAACAGAATGAAAGGGAGGTAGTAAAGAGAGAGAGACAGGGAATGGACCAAACAGAATGAAAGGGAGGTAGTAAAGAGAGAGAGCACAGAATGAACCAAACAGAATGAAAGGGAGGTAGTAAAGAGAGAGAGACAGAATGAACCAAACAGAATGAAAGGGATGTAGTAAAGAGAGAGACACAGAATGAACCAAACAGAATGAAAGGGAGGTAGTAAAGAGAGAGACACAGAATGAACCAAACAGAATGAAAG
>NW_027005689.1:0-3778 GCF_036934945.1 Oncorhynchus masou masou | reverse complement strand
GTATGCGTGTATATGTGTACGTGAATGGACGCAGGGGTTATTACTGAGTGCCTTGCGAAAGTATTCGGCCCCCTTGAACTGCGACCCTTTTGCCCATTTCAGGCTTCAAACATAAAGATATAAACTGTATTTTTTGAAAAATCAACAACAAGTGGGACACAATCATGAAGTGGAACGACATTTATTGGATATTTCAAACTTTTTTAACAAATCAAAAACTGAAAAATTGGGCGTGCAAAATTATTCAGCCCCTTAAGTTAATACTTTGTAGCGCCACCTTTGCTGCGATTACAGCTGTAAGTCGCTAGGGGTATGTCTCTATCAGTTTTGCACATCGAGAGACTGAATTTTTTTTCCCATTCCTCCTTGCAAAACAGCTCGAGCTCAGTGAGGTTGGATGGAGAGCATTTGTGAACAGCAGTTTCAGTTCTTTCCACAGATTCTCGATTGGATTCAGGTCTGGACTTTGACTTGGCCATTCTAACACCTGGATATGTTTATTTTTGAACCATTCCATTGTAGATTTTGCTTTATGTTTTGGACCATTGTCTTGTTGGAAGACAAATCTCCATCTCAGTCTCAGGTCTTTTTGCAGACTCCATCAGGTTTTCTTCCAGAATGGTCCTGTATTTTGGCTCCATCCATCTTCCCATCAATTTCAACCATCTTCCCTGTCCCTGCTGAAGGAAAAGCAGGCCCAAACCATGATGCTGCCACCACCATGTTTGACAGTGATGGTGTGATCATTGTGATGAGCTGTGTTGCTTTTACCGCCAAACATAACATTTTGCATTGTTGCCAAAAAGTTCAATTTTGGTTTCATCTGACCAGAGCACCTTCTTCCACATGTTTGGTGTGTCTCCCAGGTGGCTTGTGGCAAACTTTAAACGACACTTTTTATGGATATCTTTAAGAAATGGCTTTCTTCTTGCCACTCTTCCATAAAGGCCAGATTTGTGCAATATACGACTGATTGTTGTCCTATGGACAGAGTCTCCACCTCAGCTGTAGATCTCTGCAGTTCATCCAGAGTGATCATGGGCCTCTTGGCTGCATCTCTGATCAGTCTTCTCCTTGTATGAGCTGAAAGTTTAGAGGGACGGCCAGGTCTTGGTAGATTTGCAGTGGTCTGATACTCCTTCCATTTCAATATTATCGCTTGCACAGTGCTCCTTGGGATGTTTAAAGCTTGGGAAATCTTTTTGTATCCAAATCTGGCTTTAAACTTCTTCACAACAGTATCTCGGACCTGCCTGGTGTGTTCCTTGTTCTTCATGATGCTCTCTGCGCTTTTAACGGACCTCTGAGACTATCACAGTGTAGGTGCATTTATACAGAGACTTGATTACACACAGGTGGATAGTATTTATCATCATTAGTCATTTAGGTCAACATTGGATCATTCAGAGATCCTCACTGAACTTCTGGAGAGTTTGCTGCACTGAAAGTAAAGGGGCTGAATAATTTTGCACGCCCAATTTTTCAGTTTTTGATTTGTTAAAAAAGTTTGAAATATCCAATAAATGTCATTCCACTTCATAATTGTGTCCCACTTGTTGTTGATTCTTCACAAAAAAATACAGTTTTATATCTTTATGTTTGAAGCCTGAAATGTGGCAAAAGGTCGCAAAGTTCAAGGGGGCCGAATACTTTCGCAAGGCACTGTATGTTCCACACTCAGTTACCAATTTCAATTAAAGCCGACCACAATAGTAAGTGTGCATGGATCTCAGCTGCCACTCGCGTCTAATGGATCAAACTGTGGTTGTGTAGGCAAACTCATTGTCAGCCATGATTAAATCCTCAACTTCAATACCCGCTGCCCAATCTCCCCGCTTTCAGGAGGGGAAAATAAACCTGCAATCACAGCCTTTAATTAGTTATTCAACATTTGATTTATTGAAGGTCAACCAATCGGAGATTGTTGGTTCTCAGCAAGTTGCCTCTCATTTAATGGACAGCACTCTATAGTGTTTGCTATTTGTCTCTGTTGTGTTTTAAGTGGCATTGCCCTCCATTTCTATGTAGACTGGTGTACTGTAGAGTTTATGTGCTTGACCTGAATACAATTATGTGACATTTGTTGGCCAACAATAGTCACTTATAGGCTTTACATTTAAAACAATTAGTATCACAGCCTTTATTTGAGAGTACTTGGAAGTGAAAAAGCTTTAGTTTCCGGAACAGAAAATAAAAGGATATCTGCCTTTAAGATCTTAAGTACTTCTGTTGGAAGTGGTTGTTCTTTAGCCTGTCCTCTACTCACTGCATGCCTCCTCCTTATCCTTCACAATTTACCTCAAATGTGAGGCAGCCAAATGTGCTGCGCATCTTTCATTATGAAAATGGTATCAGTACAGCAACACCTTTAAAGGAGCACGTCTGAAGGGTTACCGTTTTCAGAAGCTAAAATGTCCCAAAACATTAAAGCACCTGCCTCATCAGAATGCCAAACTGAACTCACATCCTCAACTGCGAAGCAGTACCTGAGCCATAATTGAGTCACCACACATGCCAACACCAACACACACTCCACCCAGGGTTCAATAATCCCAAGCAGCTTCCTAGGAAAACTGAGATCTCCCTGGAAGAGAAAATACATTTGAGTTAATGAGTGCCTCCAAAGCCTCCACCCCTACTGAGCAAAACACACACACACACTTCCATCTACAGCAAGTAAACAACATGAACCAATACGTATCAGGACTATTTCAGGAGGGATTATACAAGGTCTTGCAGTTAATAGGCATAACGGCAGATCAATTTGTTTCAAATGGAACGTGCATGTACAAACAGACTGGTACAACTATGCATGCAGTATTCAATTCCCACAAATTATTCTTTACAGCGTCACTAGCTCATTTAAACATTCAACAAAACAGCATTCCTTTTGTATGTCTAAATATCTTTCAAATCCTATTTCGAATCCTTTTCACTGCGTTGTGAACGAACAACCTGTTACTGTAAAGTCAGGGGAGAGAGATTGTTGCAGTGATAATACAAGACAACATTTACCAGTAAACTTAACACACAAAACCAATGTATTGGTAACATATCACAAGCTTCACGGAAAAAAAACTTTAAAGCCTAATTTAAATGTAAAAAACAAGATCATATCGGCGCTGTCTTTTCAAAGTTAAATAGTGCCTGAAATGAACACTGCAGAATGACCAAGTGAAACCAGAGAGTGAATGGGAAAGGAGATGAGGCAAATAGGTCCAATAAATACATGTGAGAAGAGCTGTAATGTCATGGAGACTAGTGTAGCCACCGGCTTTAGCATGGCAGAGAGATGTGTGTTTTCCTAATGAAGTATGCATGCGTCTCAATGACCGTGTGTATCTGTGCAAGAGCAGTCCACCTCAGACGAGGCATCTCCAGCCTTGCAGTGAGAAGGGAGTGGTTCCTGCTATAACCAGACAGTCAGGAGAATAGTATATACTTTTAAGACCAGAGAAGCCAATTAAAAACCAACAACTGTAAAATCATCAATATGGAACTGTATAGCCTCTCCAGTAGAGCATACACAGCATGTACCATTAGGCTCCTGCTGCAGGGCTACTTGAGACACCATCACGGAGATTTCAAAAGACCACAATGTGAAGCAGAATAACACTACTTGTGTATGAATCAAAAGGTCATTAAGGTTATGGGTGTGAGTCAGAGAGAGACCGTTCTAATGCATGTATGACTGGGGCATTACCTCGGAACAATGAGCGTGTCTGCATTACCTCGGTCTTAGAATTAGGATTTACAATACCGGAATGGACATGAACCT
>NW_027005688.1:0-3778 GCF_036934945.1 Oncorhynchus masou masou | reverse complement strand
ATTTTTTTAATATTTGAGGTTTTAGACGATTGCCAACTACTGCTGAAGCGTGTAAAAATTGTCTGTCCTCGGATTCAACACTCACTATGAAGTACTATTTAATGAAGCTGCCAATTGAGGACTTGTGAGGCATCTGTTTCTCAGACTAGACACTCTAATGCACTTGTCATCTTGCTCAGTTGTGCACCGGGGCATTCCACTCCTCTTTCTATTCTGGTTAGCATCAGTTTGCTCTGTTTTGTGAAGGGAGGAGCAGCGAGTCACTGGCTTACTGGTGCTCTTTCATGCCGTCCCTAGGAGGGGTGCGTCACTTGAGTGGGTTGAGTCACTGATGTGATCTTCCTGTCTGGGTTGGCACCCCCCTTGGGTTGTGCCGTGGCGGAGATCTTTGTGGGCTATACTCGGCCTTGTCTCAGGATGGTAAGTTGGTGGTTGAAGATATCCCTCTAGTGGTGTGGGGGTTATGCTTTGGCAAAGTGGGGGGGGGGATTATCCTTCCTGTTTGGCCCTGTCCGGCGGTATCATAGGATGGGGCAACAGTGTCCCCTGACCCCTCCTGTCTCAGCCTCCAGTATTTATGCTGCAGTAGTTTGTGTCGGGGGGCTAGGGTCAGTTTGTTATATCTGGAGTACTTATCCTGTCTTATCCGGTGTCCTGTGTGAATTTAAGTATGCTCTCTCTAATTCTTTCTTTCTCTCTTTCTTTCTCTCTCTCTCGGGGGACCTGAGCCCTAGGACCATGCCTCAGGACTAGCTGGCATGATGACTCCTTGCTGTCCCCAGTCCACCTGGCCGTGCTGCTGCTCCAGTTTCAACTGTTCTGCCTGCGGCTATGGAATCCTGACCTGTTCACCGGACGTGCTTCCTGTCCCAGACCTATTATTTGACCATGCTGGTCATTCATGAACATTTGAACATCTTGGCCATGTTCTGTTATAATCTCCACCCGGCACAGCAAGAAGAGGACTGGCCACCCCTCATTGCCTGGTTCCTCCCTAGGTTTTGGCCTTTCTAGGGAGTTTTCCACAGCCACCGTGCTTCTACACCTGCCATTGCTTGCTGTTTGGGGCTTTAGGCTGGGTTTCTGTACAGCACTTTGAGATATCAGCTGATGTCTGAAGGGCTATATAAATACATTTGATTTGATTTGATTTGAGTAGTACACAGTATTGTGCGAGAGCTTCAGTTTCTTGGCAATTTCTCGCATGGAATAGTCTTCATTTCTCAGAACAAGAATAGACTGATGAGTTTCAGAAGAAAGGTCTTTCTTTCTGGCCATTTTGAGCCTGTAGTCAAACCTACATATGCTGATGCTCCAGATACTAAACTAGTCTAAAGAAGGTCAGTTTTACTGCTTCTTTAATCACAACAACAGTTTTCAGCTGTGCTAACATAAAACATCTGCCGTTTCAGGCTGCAATAGTCACTTACAACATTAACAATGTCTACACTGTATTTCTGATCAATTTTAATGTTATTTTTAATGAACAAAAATGTTTACTTTTCTTTTTCAAAAACAAGGACATTTCACAAGTGACCCCAAACTTTGAACGGTAGTGTACACCAACATTCCATAAAACCCCTGAGTCTTCCTCACGCTTCCCGAAACTGGAGATGGCTCCTGACCTATTAGCCGTTCCGGCTGTCACAAGCCAAGGCTCGAGCAAGGCCACCCTTCTACATAATTCATTGCAAATTACAATGCAAAATATATAAACATGCCTGTGTTTCTTCAATTTTGGTAATTGGAGTTGAGTATTTGGAATTTTGCCAGTAAGGAGCTTTAATTATTAGATCAGTGTAGATGTCACGGTTTTCTGTAGGTGAAAGAGAGTTGGACCAAAATGCGACGTGGCTATTGTGATTCATATTTTAATGAAACAAGGAAAAACACGAATCAATACGAAAACAACAAACGTAACACGGAAACTGAAACAGCCTATACTGGTGCAAACTAACACTTGACAGAAACAAGGACATACGGACAGGAAAAGGAACAATCACCCACAAAACCCAACACCAAACAGGCTACCTGAATATGGTTCCCAATCAGAGACAATGACTAACACCTGCCTCTGATTGAGAACCACATCAGGCCAAACACAGAAACAGACAAACTAGACACACAACATAGAATGCCCACTCAGATCACACCCTGACCAAACAAAACATATAAACATACAAAGCAAACTATGGTCAGGGTGTGACAGTACCCCCCCCCAAGGTGCAGACTCCGGCCGCAAAACCTGAACCTATTGGGGAGGGTCTGGGTGGGCATCTGTCCGCGATGGCGGCTCTGGTGCTGGACGTGGCCCCCACTTCACCATAGTCTTAGTCCACCACCTTGTCCGCTTCCTTGGCCTCCTAACTACGGCGACCCTACTACATAACCCCACTGGACTTTGGCTGCTCCATGCTGACTGGCGGCTCTGGCTGCTCCATGCTGACTGACGGCTCTGGCTGCTCCATGCAGACTCGCAGCTCTGGCGGCTTCTTGCAGACTGGCAGCTCTGGCTGCTCCATGCAGACTGGCAGCTCTGGCAGCTCCTTGCAGACTGACAGCTACTTGCAGACTGGCAGCTCCTTGCAGACTGGCAGCTCTGGCGGCTTCTTGCAGACTGGCAGCTCAGGCTGCTCAATGCAGACTGGCAGCTCTGGCAGCTCCTTGCAGACTGACAGCTCCTTGCAGACTGGCAGCTCTGGCGGCTTCTTGCAGACTGGCAGCTCTGGCTGCTCCATGCAGACTGGCAGCTCTGGCAGCTCCTTGCAGACTGGCAGCTCTGGCGGCTTCTTGCAGACTGGCAGCTCAGGCTGCTCAATGCAGACTGGCAGCTCTGGCTGCTCCATGCAGACTGGCAGCTCTGGCTGCGCCATGCAGACAGGCAGCTCTGGCCAGGCGGGAGACTCCGGCAGCGCTGAGGAAGGCTCTGGCAGCGCTAAACAGGCGGGAGACTCCGGCAGCGCAGGAGAGGAGGAAGGCTCTGGCAGCGCTGGAGAGGCGAGGCGCACTGTAGGCCTGATGCGTGGTGCTGGCACTGGTGGTACTGGGCCGTGGACACGCACAAGAAGCCTGGTGCGGGGAGCTGCCACCGGAGGGCTGGTGCGTGGAGGTGGTACTGGGTAGACCGGACCGTGCAGGCGCACTGGAGCTCTTGAGCACCGAGCCTGCAACCTCCATGGTTGAATACTCCCGGTCGCTCTGCCAGTGCAGCGAGGTGGAATAGCCCGCACTGGGCTATGCAGGCGAACCGGGGACACCGTGCGCAAGGCTGGTGCCATGTAAGCCGGCCCAAGGAGACGCACTGGAGACCAGATGCGTAGAGCCGGCTTCATGGCATTTGGCTCAACACCCACTCTAGCCTGGCCGATACGCGGAGTTGGAATGTACCGCACCGGGCTTTGCACCGGCACTGGGGACACCGTGCGCACCACAGCATAACACGGTGCCTGCCTGGTCTCTCTAGCCCCCCGGTAACCACAGGAAGTTGACGCAGGTCTCATACCTGGCTTCGCCATACTTCCTGTGAGCCCCCCCCCCAATACATTTTTGGGGCTGTCTCTCGGGCTTCCGCGTTGCCGTGCTGCTTCCTCATACCAGCGCCTCTCCGCTTTCGCCGGCGATATTCTCCAGGCTGTACCCAGGGTCCTTTACCGTCGAGGATTTCCCGAAATCCTTATTACGCTGCTCCTGCTGCTGTCCGTTACCATGCCGCTTGGTCCTGTTGTGGTGGGTGTTTCTGTCACGGTTTTCTATATGTGAAAGAGAGTCGGACCAAAAT
>NW_027005687.1:0-3778 GCF_036934945.1 Oncorhynchus masou masou | reverse complement strand
GGCACATGACAAAGCACTGTTCTCGAGTGTCCCCAAGGCCCATAACTATACAGGAAGGAGGAGAGAAGGATGATAAGGGTGGCAGGTCAGAATGTCATATATATGACTGAACGACAGTGGGACAATATTGGTTGGGTTCTTAAGGAAGACTATAACGCTGCTCGTTCATGCAGCTTATTCACGCTGCTTGTTGGTTAGCGACTGCTCCTGCTACCTGTTTCTCCTAACTTGTTAACCAAAGTTTTGGCTAACCATGTGTATGCGACGTTCTTCGTTTGTCGAAAGAGAGTCGGACCGAAATGCAGCGTGTTTGTTACTCATGTTTATTAGTGAAAACAAATAACGAAACTATACATGAAATAACGAATAAATACAAAAACAACAAAACGGAGCGTGAAACCTATTACAGCCTGACTGGTGAAACTAACACAGAGACAGGAACAATCACCCACGAAATACAAAGCGAAACCCAGGCTACCTAAATACGGTTCCCAATCAGAGAAAACGAGAATCACCTGACTCTGATTGAGAACCGCCTCAGGCAGCCAAACCTATGTAACACACACCCCTAATCAGCTACAATCCCAATAACTGAAAAACCCCACTAAGAATACAACAAACAATAAACCCATGTCACACCCTGGCCTGACTAACTAATTAACTAAAACACAAAATACTAAGACCAAGGCGTGACAGAACCCCCCCCCCCTAAAGTGCGGACTCCCGAAAGCACCTCAAAACCATAGGGAGGGTCCGGGTGGGCGTCTGTCCATGGTGGCGGTTCCGGCTCCGGACGTGGACCCCACTTCATAAATGTCATTGTTCCTCCCCTTCGCGTCCTGGGATGATCCACCCTCGCCGCCGACCATGGCCGAATAGTCCTCACCCAGAACCCTACATAACAGAGGGGCAGCTCGTGACTGAGGGGCAGCTCGGGACTGAGGCAGCTCGGGACTGAGGAACAGCTCGGGACTGAGGGACAGCTCGGGACTGAGGGGCAGCCCAGCACTGAGAGGCAGCCCAGTACTGAGAAGAAGCCCAGTACTGAGAAGAAGCCCAGTACTGAGATGAAGCCCAGTCAGGCAGTTGAATCCGGCAGATCCTGGCTGACTGGCGGATCCTGGCTGACTGGCGGATCCTGACTGACTGGCGGATCCTGACTGACTGGCGGATCCTGGCTGACTGGCGGATCCTGGCTGACTGGCGGATCCTGGCTGACTAGCAGATCTGGCAGATCCTGGCTGACTGGTGGTTCCTGGCTGACTGGCAGATCCTGGCCGACTGGCGGATCCTGGCTGACTAGCAGATCTGGCTGACTGGCGGGTCCTGGCTGACTGGCGGATCTGGAAGAGTCTGGTTGACTGGCAGATCTGGAAGAGTCTGGTTGACTGGCAGATCTTTAAGAGTCTGGCTGACTGACAGATCTGGAAGAGTCTGGTTGACTGGCAGATCTGGAAGAGTCTGGCTGACTGGCAGATCTGGAAGAGTCTGGCTGACTGGCAGATCTGGAAGAGTCTGGCTGACTGGCAGATCTGGAAGAGTCTGGCTGACTGGCAGATCTGGAAAGGTCTGGATGACTGGGAGATCTGGAAGAGTCTGGCTGACTGGCAGATCTGGAAGAGTCTGGCTGACTGGTAGATCTGGAAGAGTCTGGCCGTCTGGCGGATCTGGAAGAGTCTGGCTGACTGGCAGATCTGGAAGAGTCTTGCTGTCTAGCTGCTCCATGCAGACTGGCAGCTCTGGCTGCTCCATGCAGACTGGCAGCTCCTTGCAGACTGGCAGCTCTAGCTGCTCCATGCAGACTGGCAACACTGGCTGCTCCATGTAGACTGGCAGCTCTAACTGCTCTAAGCAGACTGACATCTCTGGCTGCCCCATGCAGACTGGCAGCTCTAGCTGCTCTATGCAGACTGGCAGCTCTGGCTGCTCTATGCAGACTGGCAGCTCTAGCTGCTCCATACAGACTGGCAACTCCATGCAGACTGGCAGCTCTGGCTGCTCCATGCAGACTGGCAGCCTAACTGCTCTAGCAGACTGGCAGCTCTAGCTGCTCCATGCAGACTGGCAGCTCTAGCTGCTCCATGCAGACTGACAGCTCTAACTGCTCTAAGCAGACTGACAGCTCTGGCTGCTCTATGCAGACTGGCAGCTCTGTCTGCTCCATGCAGACTGGCAGCTCTAGCTGCTCCATACAGGCAGGAGGCTCCGGCAGCGCTGTAGAGGAGGAAGGCTCTAGAACCGCTGAACAGGTGGGAGACTCCGACAGCGCAGGAGAGGGAGAAAGCGCTGGCTGCGCTGAACAGGCGAGGCGCACTGAAGGCCTGATGCGTGGTGTTGGCACTGGTGGTATTGGGCCGAGGACACGCACAGGAAGCCTAGTGCGGGGAGCTGCTACCGGAGGGCTGGGGTGTGGAGGTGGTACTGGATAGACCGGACCGTGCAGGCGCACTGGAGCTCTTGAGCACCGAGCCTGCCCAACCTTACCTGGTTGAATACTCTCGGTTGCCCTGCCAGTGCTGTGAGGAGAAATAGCCCGCACTGGGCTATGTAGGCGAACCGGAGACACCGAGCGCAAGGCTGGTGCCATGTAAGCCGGCCCAAGGAGACGCACTGGGGACCAGATGCGTAGAGCCGGCTTCATGGCATTTGGCTCGACGCTCAATCTAGCCCGGCCGATACGCGGAGCTGAAATATACCGCACCGGGCTATGCACCCGCACTGGGGACACCGTGCGCACCACTGCATAACACGGTGCCTGCCCGGTCTCTCTAGCCCCCCGATAAGCACAGGGAGTTTGCGCAGGTCTCCTACCTGACGCAGCCATACTCCCTGATAGCCCCCCCCCAAGAAATTTTTGGGGCTTCGCTCTGCGCCGCCGTGTCTTTTTTTCGACTCCATTCTCCTATAGCCCTCTTCGCACTGCTCCAGCGAATCCCAGGCGGGCTCCGGCACTCTCTCTGGGTCGGCCGCCCACCTGTCTATTTCTTCCCACGTCGTAATATCCATACTGTACTCCATTCTGGGCTGCTCCTGTTTCCATCCACGTCGCCGTGCTGCCTCCTCATACCAGCGCCTCTCCGCTTCAGCCGCTTCTAGTTCCTCCTTAGGGCGGCGATATTCACCAGGCTGAGCCCAGGGTCCTTTTCCTTCCAGCTCCTGTTTCCTCTTCGCCTGCTGCACCTTTGGGCGGCTACACTCCCCTGGTTTAGCCCAGGGTCCTCTCCCGTCAAGGATTTCCTCCCATGTCCAGAAATCCTTAATACGCGGCTCCTCTTTGGGCTGCTCCTCTTTGGGCTGCTCCTGCCTGTTGACACGCTGCTCGGTCCGTGTGTGGTGGGTGATTCTGTAACGACGTTCTTCGTTTGTCGAAAGAGAGTCGGACCGAAATGCAGCGTGTTTCTTACTCATGTTTATTAGTGAAAACAAATAACGAAACTATACATGAAATAACGAATAAATACAAAACAACAAAACGGAACGTGAATTCTATTACAGCCTGACTGGTGAAACTAACACAGAGACAGGAACAATCACCCACGAAATACAAAGCGAAACCCAGGCTACCTAAATACGGTTCCCAATCAGAGACAACGAGAATCACCTGACTCTGATTGAGAACCGCCTCAGGCAGCCAAACCTATGTAACACACAACCCTAATCAGCTACAATCCCAATAACTAAAAAACCCCACTAAGAATACAACAAACAATAAACCATGTCACACCCTGGCCTGACTAACTAATTAACTAAAACACAAAATACTAAGACCAAGGCGTGA
>NW_027005686.1:0-3779 GCF_036934945.1 Oncorhynchus masou masou | reverse complement strand
ATATATAGGGGATTCTGGTACAGGGTCAATGTTTAGGCTATATATAGGGGATTCTGGTACAGGGTCAATGTGGAGGCTATATATAGGGGATTCTGGTACAGGGTCAATGTTTAGGCTATATATAGGGGATTCTGGTACAGGGTCAATGTTTAGGCTATATACAGGGGATTCTGGTACAGGGTCAATGTTTAGGCTATATATAGGGATTCTGGTACAGGGTCAATGTTTAGGCTATATATAGGGGATTCTGGTACAGGGTCAATGTGGAGGCTATATATAGGGGATTCTGGTACAGGGTCAATGTTTAGGCTATATATAGGGGATTCTGGTACAGGGTCAATGTTTAGGCTATATATAGGGGATTCTGGTACAGGGTCAATGTGGAGGCTATATATAGGGGATTCTGGTACAGGGTCAATGTTTAGGCTATATATAGTGGATTCTGGTACAGGGTCAATGTTTAGGCTATATATAGGGGATTCTGGTACAGGGTCAATGTGGAGGCTATATATAGGGGATTCTGGTACAGGGTCAATGTTCAGGCTATATAGGTGATTCTGGTGCAGGGTCAATGTTCAGGCTTATATATAGGTGATTCTGGTACAGGGTCAATGTGGAGGCTATATATAGGGGATTCTGGTACAGGGTCAATGTTTAGGCTAAATATAGGGGATTCTGGTGCAGGGTCAATGTTCAGGCTATATAGGGGATTCTGGTACAGGGTCAATGTTCAGGCTATATATAGGGGATTCTGGTACAGGGTCAATGTTTAGGCTATATAGGGATTCTGGTACAGGGTCAATGTTTAGGCTATATACAGGGATTCTGGTACAGGGTCAATGTTTAGGCTATATATAGGGATTCTGGTACAGGGTCAATGTGGAGGCTATATATAGGGATTCTGGTGCAGGTCAATGTTCAGGCTATATATAGGTGATTCTGGTACAGGGTCAATGTTTAGGCTATATAGGGATTTAAATTTGGGGTCAATGTGGAGGCTATATATAGGGATTCTGGTGAGGTCAATGTTGAGCTATATATGGGATTCTGGTACAAGGTCAATGTGGAGGCTATATAGGGGGATTCTGGTACAGGGTCAATGTTTAGGCTATATATAGGGGATTCTGGTAGGGTCAATGTGGAGGCTATATAGGGAGTTCTGGTACAGGGTCAATGTGGAGGCTATATAGGGATTCTGGTACAGATATTTAGGATATAGGGGTTGGTACAGGGTCAATGTTATATGTAAGGGGATTCTGGTACAGGGTCAATGTTTAGGCTATATGAAGTTCTAATGGTACAGGGTCAGTATGTGGAGGCTATATAGGGGATTCTGTAACAGGGTCAGTGTGGAGGCTATATATAGGGGATTCTGTAACAGGGTCAATGTGGAGGCTATATATAGGGGATTCTGGTACAGTCCCAATGTTCAGGCTATATAGGGGATTCATAATTTTTGGATGATATTTAGGCTATATATAGGGGATTCCTGGTACAGGGTCAATATGGAGGCTATATATAGGGGATTCTGGTACAGGGTCAATGTGGAGGCTATATAGGGTTCTGGTACAGAGTCAATGTTTAGGCTATATATAGGGATTCTGGTACAGGGTCAATGTTTAGGCTATATATAGGGGATTCTGGTACAGGGTCAATATGGAGGCTGTATATAGGGGATTCTGGTACAGGGTCAATGTTTAGGCTATATATAGGGATTCTGGTACAGGGTCAATTTTCAGGCTATATATAGGGGATTCTGGTACAGGGTCAATATGGAGGCTGTATATAGGGGATTCTGGTACAGGGTCAATGTTTAGGCTATATATAGGGGATTCTGGTACAGGGTCAATGTGGAGGCTATATATAGTGGATTCTGTAACAGGGTCAATGTGGAGGCTATATATAGGATTCTGGTACAGGGTCAATGTTTAGGCTATATATGGGGATTCTGGTACAGGGTCAATGTGGAGGCTATATATAGGGGATTCTGGTACAGGGTCAATGTGGAGGCTATATATAGTGGATTCTGTAACAGGGTCGATGTGGAGGCTATATATAGGATTCTGGTACAGGGTCAATGTTTAGGCTATATATAGGGATTCTGGTACAGGGTCAATGTGGAGGCTATATATAGGGGATTCTGGTACAGGGTCAATGTGGAGGCTATATATAAGGGGATTCTGGTACAGGGTCAATGTTAGGCTATATATAGGGGATTCTGGTACAGGGTCAATGTTTAGGATATATATAGGGGATTCTGGTACAGGGTCAATGTGGAGGCTATATATAGGGGATTCTGGTACAGGGTCAATGTTTAGGCTATATATAGGGGATTCTGGTACAGGGTCAATGTTTAGGCTATATATAGGGGATTCTGGTACAGGGTCAATGTTTAGGCTATATATAGGGGATTCTGGTACAGGGTCAATGTTTAGGCTATATATAGGGGATTCTGGTACAGGGTCAATGTGGAGGCTATATATAGGGGATTCTGGTACAGGGTCAATGTTTAGGCTATATATGGGGATTCTGGTACAGGGTCAATGTTTAGGCTATATATAGGGGATTCTGGTACAGGGTCAATGTTTAGGCTATATATAGGGGATTCTGGTACAGGGTCAATGTTTAGGCTATATATAGGGGATTCTGGTACAGGGTCAATGTTTAGGCTATATATAGGGGATTCTGGTACAGGGTCAATGTTTAGGCTATATATAGGGGATTCTGGTACAGGGTCAATGTTTAGGCTATATATAGGGGATTCTGGTACAGGGTCAATGTTTAGGCTATATATAGGGGATTCTGGTACAGGGTCAATGTTTAGGCTATATATAGGGGATTCTGGTACAGGGTCAATGTGGAGGCTATATATAGGGGATTCTGGTACAGGGTCAATGTTTAGGCTATATATAGGGGATTCTGGTACAGGGTCAATGTTTAGGCTATATATAGGGGATTCTGTTACAGGGTCAATGTGGAGGCTATATATAGGGGATTCTGGTACAGGGTCAATGTTTAGGCTATATATAGGGGATTCTGGTACAGGGTCAATGTTTAGGCTATATATAGGGGATTCTGGTACAGGGTCAATGTTTAGGCTATATATAGGGGATTCTGGTACAGGGTCAATGTTTAGGCTATATATAGGGGATTCTGGTACAGGGTCAATGTTTAGGCTATATATAGGGGATTCTGGTACAGGGTCAATGTTTAGGCTATATATAGGGGATTCTGGTACAGGGTCAATGTTTAGGCTATATATAGGGGATTCTGGTACAGGGTCAATGTGGAGGCTATATATAGGGGATTCTGGTACAGGGTCAATGTTTAGGCTATATATAGGGGATTCTGGTACAGGGTCAATGTTTAGGCTATATATAGGGGATTCTGGTAACAGGGTCAATGTGGAGGCTATATATAGGGATTCTGGTACAGGGTCAATGTTTAGGCTATATATATGGGGATTCTGGTACAGGGTCAATGTGGAGGCTATATATAGGGGATTCTGGTACAGGGTCAATGTTTAGGCTATATATAGGGGATTCTGGTACAGGGTCAATGTGGAGGCTATATATAGGGGATCTCTGGTACAGGGTCAACGTGGAGGCTATATATAGTGGATTCTGGTAACAGGGTCGATGTTGGAGGCCATATACAGGGATTCTGGTACAGGAGTCAATGTTTAGGCTATATATAGGATATTCTGGTACAGTGTCAATGTTTAGGCTATATATAGGGGATTCTGGTACAGGGTCAATGTTTAGGCTATATACAGGGGA
>NW_027005685.1:0-3780 GCF_036934945.1 Oncorhynchus masou masou | reverse complement strand
AGTCCCGGACTGAAATTCATCCCATGTCTCTGACCAATTATTGATCATTAATCCCCTATTACAGAAAAAACACTCTTTCCATTGATCGTTAGTACTCTATTGACCTCTCGTCCTAAATATTCTTATGTTAATAACAAATATTGATTGGTTGATTGATTTATAATGCATTTATAATGCATTTGTATAATGATTCTCTTCTTGTCTTTCTGTTTCTATGTTGACAGGGAGATGGGGACTACATGTTAAAAACATCGTCTTTGACTCTGCTGTGGCAGTCTGCTTATAGCAGCTTGTAGTGTGTGTTAGCCTCCTTGAGATGAGACCACATCTCTGTGCCTTCACAGCAATCCAATCTCAAGGCCATTCGATTGTTAAACAGTCATCACTAGCACATTAGAGGCTGCTGCCTATAGGCATAGACTAGGAATCACTGGCCGCTTTAAGGAATGGAACACTAGTGACTTTAATAATGTTTACATATCTGGCATTACTCATCTCATACGTCAACTCAACAAAAAAATAAACTTCAATTTTTCAGGAACCTGTCTTTCAAAGATAATTCGTAAAAATCCAAATAACTTCACAGATCTTCATTGTGAAGGGTTTACACACTGTTTCCCATGCTTGTTCAATGAACCATAAACAATTAATGAACATGTACCTGTGGACCGGTCGTTAAGACACTAACAGCTTACAGATGATAGGCAATTAAGGTCACAGTTATGAAAACTTAGGACACTAAAGAGGCCTTTCTACTGACTCTGAAAAACACCAAAAGAAAGATGCCCAGGGTCCCTGCTTATCTGTGTGAACGTGCCTTAGGTATGCTGCAAGGAGGCATGAGGATTGCAAATGTGGCCAGGGCAATAAATTGCAATGTCTGTACTGTGAGATGCCTAAGACAGCGCTACAGGGAGACTAGATGGACAGCCACCTCGCAGTGGCAGACCACGTGTAACAACACCTGCACAGGATCGGTACATCTGAACGTCACACCTGCGGGACAAGCACAGGATGGCACAACAACTGCCTGAGTTACACCGGGATCGCACAATCCCTTCATCAGTGCTCAGACTGTCCGCAATAGGCTGAGAGAGGCTGGACTGAGGGCTTGTAGGCCTGTTGTAAGGCAGGTCCTCACCAGACATCACCGGCAACAACGTTGCCTATGGGCACAAACACACCATCACTGGACCAGACAGGACTGGCAAAAAGTGCTCTTCACTGACGAGTCGCGGTTTTGTCTCAGCAGGGTTGATGGTCGGATTCGTGTTTATCGTCAAAGGAATGATCGCTACACCGAGGCCTGTACTCTGGAGCAGGATCGATTTGGAGGTGGAGGGTCCGTCATGGTCTGGGGCGGTGTGTCACAGCATCATTGGACTGAGCTGGTTTTCATTGCAGGCAATCTCAACGCTGTGCGTTACAGAGAAGACATTCTCCTCCCTCATGTGGTACCCTTCCTTCAGGCTCATCCTGACATCACCCTCCAGCATGACAATGCCACCAGCCATACGGCTCGTTCTGTGCGTGATTTCCTGCAAGACAGGAATGTCAGTGGACCTCTTGGTCCCCTTGGCCCATCCTCTACTCATACCACCCGCTTCCGTGTCGGGGTGGTGGGGCTGTGGTCATGTGACCCTCTCTTCATTAGGGCGCTGCCGAGCGGGGCGGCTTGGCTGGTGGTCGACCGTTTCAACAGCCCTCTCACTGGCGGCAACTTTTGATTGTGTCACCCTGGAGGAGAAGTGTGAGACATCCAGGGCTCTGTTCCATTCTATTTCTTTCCGATTCATTCTATGCAATCCTTTTCTCAGGCATTGTTCTCGTGGGGGTGTGTTGGCTATGAGCCGGAGTCACCCTACCTTTGCCCACTCCATGCCCCGGGCCCACCTGATTGCTGCTCAGCCTCATGCAGCACTTTCGCTGGGCACGCGTTGGCATCACCACCTCTGGAGAGTACAGCTGGGTGGAGACCGCCAGGGAGGTTAGCAGAGTATATGCCTCTTTATAACAGCCTGGTAGCCAGATGTGTACTTGAAGTGTACCTACTTTTTCAGCCAGTTTTGCATTAGCTATGACATTTCAACTTTATTCTGGATTATTATTATAATGATGATTATTATTTATTTCGGTATTTATTTTATTTAATTCACTGCGTTGGGCACTAAGAATACATGTCATGTTTTTATACTTCTGTCCAATAAGGAACTCCTGAACTGTGACCTCTGACCTCTCTGAAGGTGGCCAACTCTCTGAGAAGTCATGGGATGCCGGTGAGACTGGTGGTTACCATCAGTAACGATGCCAGGTAGCGTCAGAACGACCCTGGCCAAGCTCAAGAAGGTGGAGGACCCACGCAGCTCAGACACCCATGCATACCCCACAAGACATGCCACCAGAGGTCTCTTCACAGTCCTCAAGTCCAGAACAGACTATGGGAGGCACACAGTACTACATAGAGCCATGACTACATGGAACTCCATTTCACATTAGGTAACTGGTGCAAGCAGTAGAATCAGATTTTTAAAAACAGATAATAATACACCTTATGGAACAGCAGGGACTGTGAAGCAACACCAACATAGGCACAGACACCTTCATACACACACACTCTACACACATGTACACATGGATTTTGTGTTAAAGATATGTGGTAGTGGAGTGTGGGCCTGAGGACACACACTTAGTGTGTTGTGAATTCTGTAATGAATGTTGTAATGTTTTTAAAATTGTATAACTGCCTTAATTTTGCCAGACCCCCAGGAAGAGTAGTATCTGCCGCCTTGGTAGCAGCTAATGGAGATCCATAATGAATACAAATACAAATAGGGCGCTGGTGAAAAGTAGTGCACTATATAGGAAAATAGTGTGCCATTTGTGACTCAGCCTGTCACACCCTGATCTGTTTCACCTGTCCTTGTGATTGTCTCCACCCCCTCCAGGTGTTGCCCATCTTCCCCATTACCCCCTATGTATTTATACCTGTGTTCTCTGTTCATCTGTTCCCAGTTTGTCAAGTAACAAGTGGTTTTGCCTCAGTGTATGCTTTTCCCTGATGCTCTTTTTCTCGCCCTCCTGGTTTTGACCCTTGCCTGTCCTGACCCTGAGTCTGCCTGCCGTCCGGTACCGTTGCCCCACCTCTGGTTTACTGACCCCTGCCTGCCTTGACCTGGCTATTGCCTGCCCCTGTTGGATGATTAAACCATTGTTAATTCGTTGTTGCCTACATCTGGGTCTTACCTTCATACCTGATACAGCCTTAATGGATTATGACCGATCTGGATGATACACTGACACACACGCCCACTCCTTTCCAGGGCTTCAGCCACCCCATGAGAACCAACAGCTCTGGTGCTAGCTTGGCTGACTATCTGGTACTGGACACAGATGGGAAGACCTGGGACCTCAGGCCCACACACACAGGTTGGAATGGAGGAGTGGGTTAGAGGTGTTGGTGTGTGTATGGCCCTAACACTACTGTATGCCTACAAGATAGACATAGCGGCTGACATGTTGAGTCTAGGCTTAGTTATATTACTGTTGTAATATTGGTTGAGGTTCCTGGGTAGAGACATCCACAATTCCTGGTTTATGGTTATGATGGTGTATTGATGATATTGGTTATGGTTCAACAGGCTAGACATGAGAGCAGACATGAGGTTAGGGTTAGCACTAGTGCTACCGTAGTAATATTGGTTATGTTAACCCTAGCCCCGTCCCCTACAGGATAGATATGGCTGCTGACATGGTGAGGTTTCTGGGTCGAGACATCCCCCC
>NW_027005684.1:0-3780 GCF_036934945.1 Oncorhynchus masou masou | reverse complement strand
CCTGTAAACAATAACAACCATACTACCCTCCCCTGTGACCAATAAAACCATACTACCCTCCCCTGTAAACAATAAAACCATACTACCTCCCTGTAAACAATAACAACCATACTACCCTCCCTGTAAACCATACTACCCTCCCATGTGACCAAAAAACCATACTACCTTCCCCAAACAGCCAACAACCATACTACCCTCCCCTTGTAAACAATAACAACAACCATAAAACCAATAAAACCTACTACCCTCCCCTGACCAATAAACCATACTACCCTCCCCTGTGACAAATAAACCATACTACCCTCCCATGTGACCAATAAAACCATACTACCCTCCCCTGTAAACAATAACAACCACATACTACCCTCCCCTGTGACCAATAAAACCATACTACCCCCCCATGTGACCAATAAAAAACCATACTACCCTCCCCTGTGACCAATAAAAACCATACTACCCTCCCCTGTGACCAATAAAACCATACTACCCTCCCCTGTAAACAATAACAACCACACTACCCTCCCTGTGACCAATAACAACCACACTACCCTCCCTGTGACAAATAAACCATACTACCTCCCCCTGTGACCAATAAAAACCATACTACCCCCATGACCAATAAAAACCATACTACCCTCCCCCTGTGACCAATAAACCATACTACCCTCCCTGTGACCAATAAAAACCATACTACCTCCCCTGTGACCAATAAAAACCATACTACCCTCCCTGTGACAAATAAAAACCATACTACCCTCCCTGTGACCAATAAAAACCACACTACCCTCCCTGTGACCAATAAGAACCACACTACCCTCCCTGTGACAAATAAAAACCATACTACCCTCCTGTGACCAATAAAAACCATACTACCCTCCCGACCAATAAAAACCATACTACCCTCCCCCTGTGACCAATAAAACCATACTACCCTCCCCTGTGACAAATAAAAACCATACTACCCTCCCTGACCAATAAAACCATACTACCCTCCCATGTGACCCAATAAAAACCATACTACCCTCCCTGTAAACAATAACAACCATACTACCCTCCCCCTGTGACCAATAAAAACCATACTACCCTCCCTGTGACAAATAAAAACCATACTACCCTCCCCTGTAAACAATAACAACCATACTACCCTCCCTGTGACCAATAAAAACCATACTACCCTCCCCCTGTGACAAATAAAAACCATACTACCCCCCCTGTGACAAATAAAAACCATACTACCCTCCCTGTAAACAATAACAACCATACTACCCTCCCCCTGTGACCAATAAAAACCATACTACCCTCCCATGTGACCAATAAAACCATACTACTCCCTCCCTGTAAACAATAACAACCATACTACCCTCCCTGTAAACAATAACAACCATACTACCTCCCCTGTAAACAATAACAACCATACTACCCTCCCTGTAAACAATAACAACCATACTACCCTCCCTGTGACCAATAAAAACCATACTACCCTCCCATGTGACCAATAAAAAACCATACTACCCCTCCCCTGTAAACAATAACAACCATACTACCCTCCCCTGTAAACAATAACAACCATACTACCCCTCCCCTGTAAACAATAACAACCATACTACCCCTCCCATGTGACCAATAACAACCATACTACCCTCCCATGTGACCCAATAAAAACCATACTACCTCCCTGTGACCATTAAAAACCATACTACTCCTCCCCCTGTAAACAATAACAACCATACTACCCTCCCTGTAAACAATAACAACCATACTACCCTCCCATGTGACCAATAACAACCATGTTACCACCGTCCCATGTGACAAATAAAAACCACACTACCCTCCCCCCAGACCAATAAAAACCACACTACCGTCCCATGTGACCAATAACAACCACACTACCGGTCCCATGTGACCAATAACAACCACACTACCGTCCCATGTGACAAATAAAAACCACACTACCCTCCCCTGTGACCAATAAAAAAACCATACTACCCTCCCATGTGACCAATAACAACCATACTACCGTCCCATGTGACCAATAAAACCACTCACCCTCCCCTGTGACCAATAACAATCATAATACACCGTGACCAATAACAACCATACTACCCTCCCATGACCCAATAAAAACCACACTACCCTCCCCTGTGACCAATAAAAACCATACTACCGTCCCATGTGACCAATAAAACCACACTACCCTCCCTGTGACCAATAACAACTATACTACCCTCCCGTGACCAATAACAACCATACTACTCCTCCCATGTGACCCAATAAAAACCACACTACCCTCCCCTGTAAAAAAAACCATACTACCCTCCCCTGTGACCAATAAAAACCATACTACCCTCCCTGTGACCAATAAAACACAAACCCTTCCCCAGCCACTAAAACACACAACCCTCCTGTGACCAATAACAACCAGCACTACCCCACCTCCTGTAGACCAATGGGAACAACCGACTAACCACCCTCCCCCCGTGACCCAATAAAAACCACACAACCCTCCACTGCGACCTAATAAAATAAACCATACTACCCTCCCCTCGTGACCAATAAAAACCACACTACCCTCCACTGAATGACCAATAAAAACCAAACAACCCTCCCCTGTGCAACAACAACAACCACACTACCCTCCCCCTGTGACCAATAACAACCACACTACCCTCCCCATGTGACCAATAAAAACCATACTACCCTCCCCTGTGACCAATAAAAAACCATACTACCCTCCCCCTGTGACGCCAATAAAACCATACGGCCTCTCCCTAGACAAAACCATACTACCTCCCTGTGACAAATGAAGCCATACTACCCTCCCCATGTGACCAAAACCATACTACCCTCCCTCGTGACCAATAACAACCACACTAACCCTCCCCTGTGACCAATAAAAACCATACTACCCTCCCCCCTGTGACCCAATAAAAACCATACTACCCTCCCTGTGACCAATAAAAACCATACTACCCTCCCCTGTGACCAATAAAAACCATACTACCCTCCCCTGTGACCAATAACAACCATACTACCCTCCCCTGTGACCAATAACAACCACACTACCCTCCCCTGTGACCAATAAAAACCACACTACCCTCACCTGTGACCAATAAAAACCACACTACCCTCCCTGTGACCAATAAAAACCACACTACCCTCCCCTGTGACCAAATAAAACCATACTACCCTCCCTGTGACCAATAAAAACCACACTACCACTCCCTGTGACCAATAACAATCCATACTACCCTCCCCTGTGACCAATAAAAACCATACTACCCTCCCCTGTGACCAATAAAACCATACTACCCTCCCTGTGACCAATAAAACCATACTACCCTCCCATGTGACCAATAAAAACCACACTACCCCTCCCCCCTGTGACCAATAACAACCATACTACCCTCCCCTGTGACCAATGAACATACTACCCTCCCCTGTGACCAATAAAACCACACTACCTCCCCTGTGACCAATAACAACCATACTACCCTCCCCTGTGACCAATAAAACCATCACTACCCTCCCTGTGACCAATAAAAAACCATACTACCCACTCCCCTGTGACCAATAACAACCACACTACCCTCCCCCGTCAGACTAATAACAACCACACTACCCTCCCCTGTTGTCAGGACCCGGTTACGAACCTGGGTCTCCGGAGTGAGAAACAGTCACTTAACCAACTGAGCCACGAATAGTCAGCAGAATCCAGAAGATGAGGCAGACACAGCAGTACTTAAGACGGTGTATTTAATAAAGTAAAAAGGAGAAGTCCTT
>NW_027005683.1:0-3780 GCF_036934945.1 Oncorhynchus masou masou | reverse complement strand
AGTATTCGGCCCCCTTGAACTTTGCGACCTTTTGCCACATTTCAGGCTTCAAACATAAAGATATAAAACTGTATTTTTTTGTGAAGAATCAACAACAAGTGGGACACAATCATGAAGTGGAAACGACATTTATTGGATATTTCAAACTTTTTTAACAAATCAAAAACTGAAAAATTGGGCGTGCAAAATTATTCAGCCCCTTTACTTTCAGTGCAGCAAACTCTCTCCAGAAGTTCAGTGATGATCTCTGAATGATCCAATGTTGACCTAAATGACTAATGATGATAAATACAATCCACCTGTGTGTAATCAAGTCTCCGTATAAATGCACCTGCACTGTGATAGTCTCAGAGGTCCGTTAAAAGCGCAGAGAGCATCATGAAGAACAAGGAACACACCAGGCAGGTCCGAGATACTGTTGTGAAGAAGTTTAAAGCCGGATTTGGATACAAAAAGATTTCCCAAGCTTCAAACATCCCAAGGAGCACTGTGCAAGCGATAATATTAAAATGGAAGGAGTATCAGACCACTGCAAATCTACCAAGACCTGGCCGTCCCTCTAAACTTTCAGCTCATACAAGGAGAAGACTGATCAGAGATGCAGCCAAGAGGCCCATGATCACTCTGGATGAACTGCAGAGATCTACAGCTGAGGTGGGAGACTCTGTCCATAGGACAACAATCAGTCGTATATTGCACAAATCTGGCCTTTATGGAAAAGAGGCAAGAAGAAAGCCATTTCTTAAAGATATCCATAAAAAGTGTCGTTTAAAGTTTGCCACAAGCCACCTGGGAGACACACCAAACATGTGGAAGAAGGTGCTCTGGTCAGATGAAACCAAAATTGAACTTTATGGCAACAATGCAAAACGTTATGTTTGGCGTAAAGCAACACAGCTCATCAACCACAACACACCATCCCCACTGTCAAACATGGTGGTGGCAGCATCATGGTTTGGGCCTGCTTTTCTTCAGCAGGGACAATGGTTAAAATTGATGGGAAGATGGATGGAGCCAAATACAGGACCATTCTGGAAGAAAACCTGATGGAGTCTGCAAAAGACGTGAGACTGGGAAGGAGATTTGTCTTCCAACAAGACAATGATCCAAAACATAAAGCAAAATCTACAATGGAATGGTTCAAAAATAAACATATCCAGGTGTTAGAATGGCCAAGTCAAAGTCCAGACCTGAATCCAATCGAGAATCTGTGGAAAGAACTGAAAACTGCTGTTCACAAATGCTCTCCATCCAACCTCACTGAGCTCGAGCTGTTTTGCAAGGAGGAATGGGAAAAAATGTCAGTCTCTCGATGTGCAAAACTGATAGAGACATACCCCAAGCGACTTACAGCTGTAATCGCAGCAAAAGGTGACGCTACAAAGTATTAACTTAAGGGGGCTGAATAATTTTGCACGCCCAATTTTTCAGTTTTTGATTTCTTAAAAAAGTTTTAAATATCCAATAAATGTCATTCCACTTCATTATTGTGTCCCACTTGTTGTTGATTCTTCACAAAAAAATACAGTTTTATATCTTTATGTTTGAAGCCTGAAATGTGGCAAAAGGTCGCAAAGTTCAAGGGGGCCGAATACTTTCGCAAGGCACTGTATAATTTGTTTAGAAGAAAAAACAAAAACATTCCCCGTATCCCTCAACCCTTGTTCTCTTTATGTGACACATGTATGCTTCGCATGCACTTGACCAATAGGGCCTGACCTATAGCATATTATATTCACAAAAATAAATTGGTTATAACAAACTCTGAACACCATAACACATGACAGCAAAATGGATGCAGAGGACATGATAAACTCTAAACGGGGAATGTTTACTGGTTGCACAGGGGGTAAAGGGGAAGTCCGATGTGTTGAATAAATTTGACTAATTACGGAAAATACTGGAGATCAAAAAATAAATAATGGATGGAGCAAGCTCTGCGTGCATATTAGGCCTGTGTATCAAACAGGCGCTGTTAGATTCATATAATTTCTGACCTTCTGGAACAATGTAAACAACACAAAATACATTATGAGCGTACCAGAGAATCGGATGTAACGTTGAGTTTTTCTGTAAAGCCTTTATTACAACAAAGACTAAAAATAGTTACATTCATTCGTGAATGCAATTTCTGAAATGGAACGGTTTAGAAGTATTTATTGTTTACGTTAATTATTCAATGGTTGCGTTGTTATTTTAAAACTAAAACGCTTGATTGCATTTCACATCATGAATGACTCGTATGCTGTGTGATGACATTAACTAATGAATGATTTATTTAGGCTACTGTATCAATCAGTATTGAAATACAGATCTAAATTAGTTAAGGGATGAAGACTAAACAGGATGCACTCTCAGGCCTACAGCTCGATGGTGGTTATAAAAGGCTGCCATACTAAGCCTAATAATGATAACATTACTTACTATATTGATGATCATAATAATAACAGTAATAATAACAATAAGGAGATCATGAGAAAATGAGGGTTATTATTATAAATACAATCTCTGACAACTTGGAACAGTGTAAACAACACTACATAAATTATAAATAATACCAGAGGCTGGTCTAATAAAAAAAGTGTAAAGTCTTTATTACAGCAGAGCAAAGATTAAAAACAGCAGAATATGTGAAATTGTAGCGAGAGTCTTGGTTCTCACTGAATCAGTAGGCTATCAACCAAACACTAAAACAGGCAACAGAAGCAGGATCCGTCTTACTTCTGTAGATATATATGGATATGGAATCCAGGCACATTTAACAGTTAGGCTATTGATTATACACCTACCGTAATTGCTGGACTATTAAGCGCACCTGAATTAAACCGCACTCACTGAATTATTAAAAAATATGTATTTTGTACATAAATAAGCCGCACATGTCTATAAGCCGCAGGTGCCTACCGGTACATTGAAACAAATGAACTTTACACAGCCTTTAAACGAAACACGGCTTGTAACAAAAATAAAAACAGTAGCCTACCAAGAAAGTCATTCGTCACTATCTTCCTCCTCCTGTGCACTGAAACCACTGAAGTCATCTCCTTTGGTGTCGGAGTTGAATAGCCTCAGAATTGCTTCATCCAATGCTGGATCGTTTTCATTGTCGCTCTCGTCACTTTCATCCGGACGCAAATACCCCGCTGAGCTCATGCTGCCCCTTCAACACGCAGCAGTCCAGCCTTTCGAAACCCGTTGATGAGTGGATTTTTTGACAATGCTCCACGCTGTCAGGAACCACTGGCAGACTTGACCATAAGTTGCTCTTCGCATGCAGCCCGTTTCAGTGAAGGATTTCTCCCCACTTGTCATCCAAGCCTCCCACTGAACAAGGAGCGCCACCTTAAATGCACGATTTACACTGATGTCGAGTGGCTGCAAATACTTTGGGCCATCTGCTTTTCTTCCCTCTTTTTGCACTGAGTCAGTTCCTCACGCTGCTGTTTCCAACGTCTTATCATCGACTCATTAAGGCCAAGCTCCCATGCAGCAGCTCTATTTCCTTTTCCAACAGCCAGATCGATCGCCTTCAACTTGAAAGCTGCATCATATGTATTTCTCAGTGTCTTTGCCATGATGAGGGTGACAAAATTACTACCGTAATCAGAATGATGGGAAGTTTGAGTGCGCTCGATTTACGTCACATTATGTGACGGTGCTCAGTTTTTTGGCGGCATGAATCTTGTGAAGGCGGGAAAATCCATAAATTAGCCGCGTCATTGTATAAACCGCGAGTGTGGGAATAAAGTAGCGACTTATAGTCCGGAAATTACGGTAAAT
>NW_027005682.1:0-3781 GCF_036934945.1 Oncorhynchus masou masou | reverse complement strand
AACTGTAACCACACTTTAAAAGATACACACCAGTCTATATTAGGTCGCAAAGTTGACAGTGCATGTCGATGCAAAAACAGTGGCCTCCATCATTCTTAAATGGAAAAAGTTTGGAACCACCAAGACTCTTCCTAGAGCTGGCCACCTGGCCAAACTGAGCAATTGGGGGAGAAAGGCCTTAGTCAGGAAGGTGAAAAATAACCGAATGGTCACTCTGACAGAGCTCCAGAGTTTCTCTGTAGAGATGGGTGAACCTTCCAGAAGGAAAAACATCGCCACAGAACTCCACCAAATAGAGTTTTATGGTAGAGTGCCCAGACAGAAGCCACTTCTCAGTAAAAAAGGCACATGACAGCCCGCTTGGTTTGGTAAAAGACACGAGAAACAAGATTCTCTGATCTGATGAAACCAAGATTGAACTCTTTGGCCTGAATGTCAAGCGTCACATCTGCCGGAACCTGGCACCAGCCCTACGGTGAAGCATGGTGGTGGCAGCATCATACTGTGGGGATGTTTTTCAGCAGCAGGGACTGGGAGACTAGTCAGGATCGAGGGAAACATTTATGGAGCAAAGTACAGAGGTATCCTTGACGAAAACCTGCTCCAGAGCGCTCAGGACCTCAGACTGGGGCGAAGGTTCACCTTCCAAAATGAAAAATACCCTAAGCACACAGCCAAGACAACGTAGGAGTGGCTTCGGGACAAGTCTCTGAATGTCCTTGAGTGGCCCAGCCAGAGCCAAGACATGAACCCGATCGAACATCTTTGGAGAGACCTGAAAATAGCTGTGCAGCAACGCTCCCTATCCAACATGACAGAGCTTAAGAGGATCTTCAGAGAATAATGGGAGAAACAAAACAAATACAGGTGTGCCAAGCTTATAGCGTCATACCCAAGAAGACTCGAGGCAATAATCATTGCCAAAGGTGCTTCAACAAAGTACTGAGTAAAGGGTCTGAATACTATTTGTGTGATATTTTTGTTGTTTTTATACATTTTCAAATATTTCTAAAAACCAGTTTTTGCTTTGTCATTATGGGGTATTGTGTGTAGAATGACAATGTAATCATTTTTAGAATACGAATGTAATGTAACAAAATGTGGGGAAAAAAAGAAAGGGGTCTGAATACATTGGATAGCATTTGAAAATTAATATACATCTATTGTTTAAAACTCAACCAAGGGTTCAACAAAAAATAAACAATACATGAAGCCCTAGGGTTTCTAGCTTTGGTTGATCTAAAATTTAATCTACAAGTTAATCATTAATAAGTTGGATTCGTGACACCATCTAAACCAAAAATCTAAGTTTATTTAAAGTTTGATTTAGTCTTGTTATTTAATTTCTGACACCCCCAAACATATAGCGCTGACGCCAGAGCTTAGATTTAGCACTATGTTGTTAAATTCAAATCAAATTGTATTTTTCACATGTGCCGAAAACAGGTGTAGACCTCACCATGGAATTGTTTACTTACAAGCCCTTAATCAACAATACAGTTAAAATAATATATTTATTAAAATATTTACTAAATAAACTAAAGTTTAAAAAAAGGGACAATAAAATAACAATAACAAGGTTACAGTGGCTTGCAAAAGTATTCACCCCCATTTTTCCTATTTTGTTGCCTTACAACTTGGAATTAACATGGATTTTGGGGGGTTTGTACCATCTGTTTTACACAATATGCCTACCACTTTGAAGATGCAACATATGTTTTCTTGTGAAACAAACAATAAGATTAAAAACTGAAAACTTTAGCGTGCATAACTATTCACCCCCCAAAGCCACTTTTGCAGCAATTACAGCTGCAAGTCTCTTGGGGTATGTCTCTATAAGCTTGGCACATCTAGTCACTAGGATTTTTGCCCATTCTTCAAGGCAAAACTGCTCCAGCTCCTTCAAGTTGGATGGGTTCCGCTGGTGTACAGCAATCTTTAAGTCATACCACAGATTCTCAATTGGATTGAGGTCTGGGCTTTGACTAGGCCATTCCAAGACATTTAAATATTTCCCATTAAACCACTCAAGTGTTTCTTTAGCAGTATGCTTAGGGTCATTGTCCTGCTGGAAGGTGAACCTCTATCCCAGTCTCAAATCTACTGAAGACTGAAACAGGTTTCCCTCAAGACTTTCCCTGTATTTAGCGCCATCCATCATTCCTTCAATATTGACCAGTTTCCCAGTCCCTGCTGATGAAAAATATCCAAACAGCATGTTGTTGTTTTCGGGGTGATGAGATGTGTTGTGTTTGCACCAGACATAGCGTTTTCCTTGATTGCCAAAAGTCTCAATTTTAGTCTCATCTGACCAGAGTACCTTCTTCCATATGTTTTAGAGAGAGTCTCCCACATTCCCTTTGTTAACCTGTTGAAACTCTAGAAACAATTCATTTTTGGATAGCGTTCCCGTTTTAAACAAGATATTTTGTCACAAAAAGATGCTCGACTATGCATATAATTCTACTGTTCGAAAAGAAAACACTCTGACGTGTCCAGAAATACAAAGATTCTCTGTGCGTGTCTCTTAACGTGAGCTTCAGGCAAAACCAAGATGATGGCATCCAGGAAATGACAAGGATTTTTGGAGGCTCTGTTTGTCATGATCTCCTTATATGGCTGTGAACGCAAGAGGAATGAGTCTGCCCTTTCTGTCGTTTCCCCAAGGTGTCTGCAGCATTGTGACGTATTTGTAGGCAGATCATTGGAAGATTGACCATAAGAGACCACATTTACCACGTGTCCGCCCGGTGTCCTGCGCGTTAATCTTATAAAAGTCACCTGCCAGTATTTTTCCAAACAATACAGAGAGTAAAGCAAGCTTCCACGAACTGCATGTCAATGAAGAGATATGTGAAAAAACACCTTGAGGACAGATTCCAAACAACGTTTGCCATGTTTCGGTCGATATTATGTAGTTAATCCGGAAAAAGTTTTACGTTGTAGGTGACTGCATTTTCGGTTCGTTTCAGTAGCCAGGCGCAATGTAGAAAACGGAGCGATTTCTCCTACACACAGACGCTTTCAGGAAACACTGCGCATTTGGTGTGTAACTGAGAGTCTCCTCATTGAAAACATCAGAAGCTCTTCAAAGGTAAATGATTTTATTTATTTGGTTATCTGGTTTTTGTGAAAATGTTGCGTGCTACATGTTATTCAAAATGCATTGCTAGCTTTGCATACTCTTACACAAATTAGTCAATTTCTATGGTTCAAAAGCATATTTTGAAAATCTGAGATGACAGTGTTGTTAAGAAAAGGCTAAGCTTGAGAGCAGATGCATTATTTTCATTTTATTTGCGATTTTCAGAAATCGTTAACGTTACATTATGCTAATGAGCTTCAGGCTATAACTGTATACAGGGTTTTCATAGCCAAACGTGAACAAAACGGAGCGATTTGTCCTACACAAATAATATTTTTTGAAAAACTGCACATTTGCTATGTAACTGAGAGTCTCCTCATTGAAAACATCCGAAGCTCTTCAAAGTTAATGATTTTATTTATTTGGTTATCTGGCTTTTGTGAAAATGTTGCGTGCTACATGCTACACAAAATGCTATGCTAACTTTGCATACTCTTACACAAATTAGTCAATTTCTATGGTTCAAAAGCATATTTTGAAAATCTGAGATGACAGTGTTGTTAAGAAAAGGCTAAGCTTGAGAGCAAACGCATTATTTTAATTTTATTTGCGATTTTCAGAAATCGTTAACGTTGCGTTATGCTAATGAGCCTGAGGCTTTAGTCACGATCCCGGATCCGGGATGGGGAGTTTCAA
>NW_027005681.1:0-3781 GCF_036934945.1 Oncorhynchus masou masou | reverse complement strand
CTGCCTCTGCTCTCGTCTCTGCTCTCTGTCCCTGCTCTCTGTCTTGCTCTCTGTCTCTGCTCTCTGTCCTCTGTCTCTGCTCTCTATCTCTGCTCTCCTATCCCTGCTCTCTGTCTCTGCCTCTATCCCTGCTCTCTGTCTCTGCTCTCTGTCTCTTGCTCTCTGTCTCTGCTCTCTGTCACTGCTCTCTCATTCTGGTTTCATCTCTGCCTCTGTCTGCTCTCTATCCCTGCTCTCTGTCTCTGCTCTCTATCCCTGCTCTCTGTCTCTGCTCTCTGTCTCTGCTCTCTGTCTCTGCTCTCTATCCCTGCTCTCTGCTCTCTGTCCCTGCCCTCTGTCTCTGTCTCTGTCTCTGCTCTCTGTCTCTGTCTCTATCCCTGCTCTCTGTCTCGTCCCTGCTCTCTGTCTCTGTCTCTATCCCTGCTCTCTGTCTATATCCCTGCTCTCTGCTCTCTGTCCCTGCTCTCTGTCTCTGTCTCTATCCCTGCTCTCTGTCTCTGTCTCTATCCCTGCTCTCTGTCTATATCCCTGCTCTCTGTCTCTGCTCTCTGTCCCTGCTCTCTCTCTCTGCTCTCTGTCCCTGCTCTCTGCTCTCTGTCTCTACTGCTCTCTGTCCCTCGCTCTCTGTCTGCTCTCTGTCTCTATCCCTGCTCTCTGTCTCTGTCTCTGCTCTCTATCTCTGCTCTCTATCCCTGCTCTCTGTCTCTGCTCTCTGTCTCTGTCTCTATCCCTGCTCCCTGTCTCTGTCTCTGCTCTCTATCCCTGCTCTCTGTCTCTGCTCTCTGTCTCTGCTCTCTGTCTCTGTCTCTGCTCTCTATCTCTGCTCTCTATCCCTGCTCTCTGTCTCTGCTCTCTATCCCTGCTCTCTGTCTCTGCTCTCTATCCCTGCTCTCTGTCTCTGCTCTCTGTCTCTGCTCTCTGTCTCTGCTCTCTATCCCTGCTCTCTGTCTCTGCTCTCTATCCCTGCTCTCTGTCTCTGTCCCATGCCCTCTGCTCTCTGTCTCTGCTCTCTGCTCTCTGTCTCTGCTCTATCCTGCTCTCTGTCTCTGTCCCTGCCCTCTGTCTCTGTCTCTGTCTCTGTCTCTATCCCTGCTCTCTGTCTATATCCCTGCTCTCTGTCTCTGTCCCTGCTCTCTGTCTCTGTCTCTGTCTCTATCCCTGCTCTCTGTCTCTGTCTCTATCCCTGCTCTCTGTCTATATCCCTGCTCTCTGTCTCTGCTCTCTGTCCCTGCTCTCTCTCTCTCTCTCTGTCTCTATCCCTGCTCTCTGTCTCTCTCTGTCTCTATCCCTGCTCTCTGTCTCTCTCTGTCTCTGTCCCTGCTCTCTGTCTCTCTCTCTCTGTCTCTCTCTGTCTCTCTCTCTCTGTCTCTCTCTGTCTCTGTCCCTGCTCTCTGTCTCTCTCTCTCTCTCTGTCTCTCTCTGTCTCTGTCTCTATCCCTGCTCTCTCTCTGTCTCTGTCTCTATCCCTGCTCTCTCTCTCTCTCTCTCTCTCTGTCCCTGCTCTCTGTCTCTCTCTGTCTCTCTCTGTCTCTGTCCCTGCTCTCTGTCTCTCTCTGTCTCTGTCCCTGCTTTCTGTCTCTCTCTCTCTGTCTCTCTCTGTCTCTGTCCCCAGTCCCAGCTCCAGCTCCTACAGGACATACTCTGTCTAATACTGACCTCTTCTGTCCTCCGAAGGAAGTGCAGCAAAATAGTGTGGTTTCCTCGGGGAGTGCATCCCAATAATATCTCCTTTCTCCTGAAGTGTACACTCGTTCCCTGCACTCGTTCACTACCACAGATCTAAACACATTGTATTGGTGGAGACATGGGCTTGAGGGGTTTTCCACACTATTTCTTATACCAGTTATATTTCCTTTGAAATTATCAAAGGGAAGTGAACAAGTGCACACTTTGGGAGGAAGGAGAGATCATTTGGGACGAAGCCCTGGTGAAGTTAATTAACAACCTCTGTGTCTGATGTTAGTGTCCCAGAGGTTGTCAGTGTTCTCAGAACTCTCTCTCATTCTGACTCAGCATGGCAACAGCACGGCAACATGGCTCACCGTCGCTTTGAGGGCAAAGAGCACGCAGCCTCCTACCTGAGGTACAGGGTGTCCCCCCCACAGGAACTGATCGCAGAGATACTGGCATTTCTGGAGAATATGGTAGGGGCCTGTGTGTGTGTGAGTGTGTGTGTGTGTGTGTGTGTGTGTGTGTGTGTGTGTGTGTGTGTGTGTGTGTGTGTGTGTGTGTGTGTGTGTGTGTGTGTGTGTGTGTGTGTATCCGTGCGTGCGTGCGTGCAGGGAATGTAGTTTGCCCCTAGACCCTTGCCCTGTTCGAAGGATTTTTGGATAATTGTGCCTATCTGGATTTAATAGCGTAATTTGTTTTTTTTTCACAAACTGTATAACGTTGATATAACGGTGATATAACGGTGATATAACGGTGATATAACGCTGATATAACGCTGATATAACGGTGATATAACGCTGATATAACGCTAATATAACACTGATATACCGCTGATATAACGCTGATATACCGCTGACTTCCGATGTTATTGTCACTTCAGAAAGGAAGGCCGTTTGACCTTGCCGTGGACGTAGGCTGTGGCTCAGGACAGGGGACACTCCTACTGGCCCCTCACTTTACCCAGGTGATCGGGACAGACATCAGCCCCGCCCAGCTGGAGGTGGCTCTGGCCAATAGCAGTGCCCCAAATATCTTGTACAGGTAAGAAGAGGGAGGGGCACGCAGGATAGTGGGCGGGAATTGCTTTGTTGTCCTAGCAAGGATCAAGGTCTCGTCCAAGGTCATACTTTAATAAGTGAAGTGTTGTGATGTGTTATATGTCTGTCAGGAAGGTTGGTACTGTTGGCAGACAACAGTGTCTATTGGACAATAAAGTATTCATTCATTTATTCATATTTCGATGTAATTATCCTGTGTTTTGATACCATACCCCATTGAAACATCCCTGCAGTTTGAACTAGTAACATAATTAACTGGGACACGTTGAGGTCCAAATGTCACCAGTGAAACATCCAAAATGTGTAACCGCTTCGGTCAGCATGCAGACACTGTCCCACATCTCCCATAACCCCACAGGCAGTGTCCTGCCGAGGAGTTACCGTTCGCTGACGGCGAGGCAGACTTGGTGACGGCCATGACCGCGGCACACTGGTTCCACCGTCCACGGTTCCTCCAGGAGGCAGACAGGCTGCTGAAGCCCAGAGGGTGTCTGGCCCTGATCAGTTATACCCTGGACATGGACCTGGAGTACGGACAACACTCCCACACTCTGACTGACATCTGTCATCAGGTCAGATAACTAACCACAGAGGATTGGTTTAGTTGATAAGATCATTAAAAATAGCAGGCTGGAGACAACATCACATACAATCAACTGACCAACTGACTATGTATAGGAGTCCCACTATCTCAGTGTTAAATGAACCAGTTTAACGCTGGATAATTGGGACTCATATGTACTCTGTGAAGGGTTAAATGTAACACTCTCTGAGTTCAATGTACACTGGGATCTGGCCTTCTATGAAGTGTGCAAACTGTGTGACTTCAGAGTAAGGAAACAACGGGAAAGTAATTCAGAGTACAAAAACAACAGGAAAATAATACTACCTTATTCATGTCCCCCTCCAGTTCTACAAGAACCTGCTGCCATTTCGCAGTGCCCACATAGGTACTACCACGGTCCCTCTCTACAAACAGATGTATGACTCATGTCCGTACCCAGACAAAGAGTGGTGAGAGCTGCTGAAAAGCCACGGTATCCAGACTGCTA
>NW_027005680.1:110000-130000 GCF_036934945.1 Oncorhynchus masou masou | reverse complement strand
CCTGTGTAGGGGAGAGAGACCAGGATACACACCCCTGTGTAGGGGAGGAGAGACCAGGATACACACCCCTGTGTAGGGGGAGAGACCAGGATACACACCCCTGTGTAGGGGAGAGAGACCAGGACACACACCCCTGTGTAAGGGACAGAGACCATGATACACACCCCTGTGTAGGGGAGAGAGACCAGGATACACACCCTTGTGTAGGGGAGAGAGACCAGGATACACACCCCTGTGTAGGGGGAGAGACCAGGATACACACCCCTGTGTAGGGGGAGAGACCAGGATACACACCCCTGTGTAGGGGAGAGACCAGGATACACACCCCTGTGTAGGGGAGAGAGACCAGGATACACACCCCTGTGTAGGGGGAGAGACCAGGATACACACCCCTGTGTAGGGGAGAGACCAGGATACACACCCCTGTGTAGGGGGAGAGAGACCAGGATACACACCCCTGTGTAGGGGAGAGACCAGGACACACACCCCTGTGTAGGGGAGAGACCAGGATACACACCCCTGTGTAGGGGGAGAGAGACCAGGATACACACCCCTGTGTAGGGGGGAGAGACCAGGACACACACCCCTGTGTAGGGGAGAGAGACCAGGACACACACCCCTGTGTAGGGGAGAGAGACCAGGATACACACCCCTGTGTAGGGGGTAGAGACCAGGATACACCCCTGTGTAGGGGGGGAGAGACCAGGATACACACCCCTGTGTAGGGGGGGAGGAAACAGGATACACACCCCTGTGTAGGGGGGAGAGAGACCAGGATACACACCCCTGTGTAAGGGGAGAGAGACCAGGATACACACCCCTGTGTAGGGAGAGAGACCAGGATACACACCCCTGTGTAGGGGGAGAGAGACCAGGATACACACCCCTGTGTAGGGGAGAGACCAGGATACACACCCCTGTGTAGGGGAGAGACCAGGATACACACCCCTGTGTAGGGGAGAGAGACCAGGATACACACCCCTGTGTAGGGGGGAGAGAGACCAGGATACACACCCCTGTGTAGGGGAGAGACCAGGATACACACCCCTGTGTAGGGGAGAGACCAGGATACACACCCCTGTGTAGGGGGGGAGAGACCAGGATACACACCCCTGTGTAGGGGGAGAGACCAGGATACACACCCCTGTGTAGGGGAGAGAGACCAGGACACATACCCCTGTGTAGGGGACAGAGACCAGGACACACACCCCTGTGTAGGGGGGGAGAGACCAGGATACACACCACTGTGTAGTGGGAGAGACCAGGATACACACCACTGTGTAGGGGAGAGAGACCAGGATACACACCCCTGTGTAGGGGAGAGACCAGGATACACACCCCTGTGTAGGGGAGAGAGACCAGGATACACACCCCTGTGTAGGGGAGAGACCAGGATACACACCCCTGTGTAGGGGAGAGACCAGGATACACACCCCTGTGTAGGGGGGGAGAGACCAGGATACACACCCCTGTGTAGGGGGGGAGAGACCAGGATACACACCCCTGTGTAGGGGAGAGAGAAAAGAGTTAGACACAACAGTGTCCTTTAGGCCGCACAAGTCAAGTTCTCCCATAGTCCTCCTCTTCTCTCCATTCATCCCGACTTCCCCCTCCCCTAGTCAGTTGTACAACTGAATGCATTCTGAATGAGAGAGGTGCGGGGGGGTCGAGGGGCGAGGGGGGGGGGGGGGGCTGCCTTAATCCACTTCCATGTCATTGGCGACAGGGGTGTGTATCTTGTCGGTTCGGGATTCGATCCAGCAACCTTTCGGTTCCAGACTACCTGCCACCCAAGTAGGCTTGGGTTTTTTGTTTAGGGTGTTGTGGACGGGGATGGCGGATGGGCTCCGAGGGTCACGTGTTCAATCCCCAGTGTTCGAGACTCGTTTTTCATTCTTAACCCTATCCCAGACCTTAACCCTTACCTTAACCAATCACAACCCTATCCCAGACCTTAACCCTTACCTTAACCAATCACAACCCTATCCCAGACCTTAACCCTTACCTTAACCAATCACAACCCTATCCCATACCTTAACCCTTACCTTAACCAATCATAACCCTATCCCAGACCTTAACCCTTACCTTAACCAATCACAACCCTATCCCAGACCTTAACACTTACCTTTACCAATCATAACCCTATCCCAAACCTTAACCCTTACCTTAACCAATCACAACCCTATCCCAGACCTTAACCCTTACCTTTACCAATCATAACCCTATCCCAGACCTTAACCCTTACCTTAACCAATCACAACCCTGTCCCAGACCTTAACCCTTACCTTAACCAATCACAACCCTATCCCAGACCTTAACCCTTACCTTAACCAATCACAACCCTATCCAAGATCCTTAACCCTTACCTTAACCAATCACAACCCTATCCCAGACCTTAACCCTTACCTTAACCAATCACAACCCTATCCCAGACCTTAACCCTTACCTTAACCAATCACAACCCTATCCCAGACCTTAACCCTTAACCCTGTCGTGTTTCTCTATCCCAGACCTTAACCCTTACCTTAACCAATCACAACCCTATCCCAGACCTTGACCCTTACCTTAACCAATCACAACCCTATCCCAGACCTTAACCCTTACCTTAACCAATCACAACCCTATCCCAGACCTTAACCCTTACCTTAACCAATCACAACCCTATCCCAGACCTTAACCCTTACCTTCACCAATCATAACCCTATCCCAAACCTTAACACTTACCTTAACCAATCACAACCCTATCCCAGACCTTAACCCTTACCTTAACCAATCACAACCCTATCCCAAACCTTAACCCTTACCTTAACCAATCACAACCCTATCCCAGACCTTAACACTTACCTTAACCAATCACAACCCTATCCCAGACCTTAACCCTTACCTTAACCAATCACAACCCTATCCCAGACCTTAACCCTTACCTTAACCAGTCACAACCCTATCCCAGACCTTAACCCTTACCTTAACCAATCACAACCCTATCCCAGACCTTAACACTTACCTTAACCAATCATAACCCTATCCCAGACCTTAACCCTTACCTTAACCAATCATAACCCTATCCCAAACCTCAACCCTTACCTTAACCAATCACAACCCTATCCCAAACCTTAACCCTTACCTTAACCAATCACAACCCTATCCCAAACCTTAACCCTTACCTTAACCAATCACAACCCTATCCCAAACCTTAACCCTTACCTTAACCAATCATAACCCTATCCCAAACCTCAACCCTTACCTTAACCAATCACAACCCTATCCCAGACATTAACCCTTACCTTAACCAATCACAAATCAGAATGATTGCCTAAATTTAAACAGCTGTGAGGTGTTTTGTTTTTTTTACATGTTTTACGTCTGGAACAACTTTGAAAAAAATGACGTGTGGAGAAACGTGGCGAAACGTCAGAATGTGAAGTCAAATTGGCTGTGAGATCATGTTGGTTTTGGCATGATGTTTCCCATGTCGTGTTTCTCTGTGTGTCTGAGGCAATTAGGCAGTGTGTGTGTGTGTGTGTGTGTGTGTGTGTGTGTGTGTGTGTGTGTGTGTGTGTGTGTGTGTGTGTGTGTGTGTGTGTGTGTGTGTGAGGCCACAGCGGGGGCTAGGCTAATTGTCGCTGTGATTAGCAGAGCTGTTAATGAGAGAATGGAACAGACCGCTGAGACGCTGTCATAGAAACATAATGAATAGAATGGACATAGACTATAACTAGTACAACGGACATAGAAACATAATGAATAGAATGGACATAGACTATAACGAGAACAACGGACATAGAAACATTATGAATAGAATGGGCATAGACTATAATTAGTACAACGGACATAGAAACATAATGAATAGAATGGACATAGACTATAACGAGTACAACGGACATAGAAACATAATGAATAGAATGGACATAGACTATAACGAGAACAACGGACATAGAAACATAATGAATAGAATGGACATAGACTATAATGAGTACAACGGACAAAGAAACATAATGAATAGAATGGACAGAGACTATAACGAGCACAACGGACATAGAAATACAATGAATAGAATGGACAGAGACTATAACGAGTACAACGGACATAGAAACACAATGAATAGAATGGACAGAGACTATAACGAGTACAACGGACATAGAAACACAATGAATAGAATGGACATAGTGTAGCTTAAAACTATCATATGAATAGTATTATCAGAACAGGCCGATATAATATAATGTAATATGATATAATACAGTGTAATATAATATAATATGATATACTATAATATAATATAATGTAATATAATGTAATATAGTGTAATATAATATAATATGATATAATATAATATAGTGTAATATAATATAATATGATATAATACAGTGTAATATAATATAATATGATATAATACAGTGTAATATAATATAGTGTAATATAATATAATATGATATAATATAATATAGTGTAATATAATATAATATGATATAATATAATATAATATAATGTAATATAATGTAATATAGTGTAATATAATATAATATGATATAATATAATATAGTGTAATATAATATAATATGATATAATATAATATAATATGATATAATACAGTGTAATATAATATAATATGATATAATACAGTGTAATATAATATAGTGTAATATAATATAATATGATATAATACAATATAGTGTAATATAATATAATATGATATAATATAATATAATATAGTGTAATATAATATAATATGATATAATATAATATAGTGTAATATAATATAGTGTAATATAATATGATATAATATAGTGTAATATAATATAATATGATATAATACAGTGTAATATAATATGATGTAATATGATGTAATATAATATAGTGTAATATAATATGACATAATATAATGTAATATGATATAATATAATATAATATAATATGATGTAATATAATGTAATATAATATAATATGATATAATATAGTGTAATATAATATAATATGATGTAATATGATGTAATATAATATAGTGTAATATAATATGACATAATATAATGTAATATGATATAATATAATATAATATAATATGATGTAATATAATGTAATATAATATAATATGATATAATATAATATAGTGTAATATAATATGATATAATATAGTGTAATATAATATGATATAATATAGTATAATATAATATAATATGATATAATATAATATAATATAATATGATGTAATATGATGTAATATAATATAGTGTAATATAATATGATATAATATAGTGTAATATAATATAATATAATATAGTGTAATATAATATGATATAATATAGTGTAATATAATATGATATAATATGATATAGTGTAATATAATATGATATAATATAGTGTAATATAATATAATATAATATAGTGTAATATAATATGATATAATATAATATAATATGATGTAATATGATGTAATATAATATAATATGATATAATATAGTGTAATATAATATGATATAATATAATATAATATAATATGATGTAATATGATGTAATATAATATAGTGTAATATAATATAATATGATATAATATAGTGTAATATAATATAATATGATATAATATAATATAATATGATGTAATATGATGTAATATAATATAATATAATATAGTGTAATATAATATGGTATAATATAATATAATATAATATGATGTAATATGATGTAATATAATATAGTGTAATATAATATAAAATGATATAATATAGTGTAATATAATATAATATGATATAATATAATATAGTGTAATATAATATGATATAATATAGTGTAATATAATATAATATAATATAGTGTAATATAATATGATATAATATAGTGTAATATAATATAATATGATATAATATAATATAGTGTAATATAATATGATATAATATAGTGTAATATAATATAATATAATATAGTGTAATATAATATGATATAATATAGTGTAATATAATATAATATGATATAATATAATATAGTGTAATATAATATGATTTAATATAATATAGTGTAATGTAATATAGTGTAATATAATATAGTATAATATAATATAATATAGTGTAATATAATATAGTGTAATATAATATAGTATAATATAATATAGTGTAATGTAATATAATATAATATGATATCATATAATATAATATAGTGTAATATAATATAATATAGTGTAATATAATATAGTATAATATAATATAATATGATGTGATATAATATTGTGTAATATGACATAGTGTAATATAATATAGTATAATATAATGTAATATGATATAATATAATATAGTGTAATATAATATAGTGTAATATAATATAATATGATATAATATAATATAATATAGTGTAATATAATATAGTATAATATAATATAGTATAATATAATATAGTGTAATATAATATAGTGTAATATAATATGATATAATATAATATAGCGTAATATAATATAGTGTAATATAATATAGTGTAATATAATATAGTATAATATAATATAGTATAATATAATATAGTGTAATATAATATAGCGTAATATAATATGATGTGATATAATATAGTGTAATACAATATAATATGATATAATATAATATATTATAATATAATATGATATAATATAATATAATATAGTATAATATGATATAATATAATATAATATACTGTAATATTGTATAATATAATATAGTGTAATATAATACAGTGTAATATAATATGATGTGATATAATATAGTGTAAAATAATATTATATAATATGATAACATAATATAGTATAATATAATATGATATAATATAGTGTAATATAATATAATATAGTGTAATATAATATAGTGTAATATAATATGATATAATATAATATAATATATTATAATATAATATAATATCATATAATATAATAGAGTATAATATCATATGATATAATATCATATATTATAATATGATATAATATAATATGATATAATATAATATGATATAATACAGTATAATATAATATGATATATTATAATATAGTATAATATAATTTGATATAATATAATATAGTGTAATATAATATAATATAGTGTAATATAATATAATATAATATAATATGAAATAATATAATATAGTGTAATATAATATACTGTACAATAATATAGTGAAATATAATATGATATAATATAATATAGTATAATATAATATGATATAATATAATATAGTATAATATAATATGCTGTAATATAATATAATATAGTGTAATATAATATGATTTAATATAATATAGTGTAATATAGTATAATATAATATAATGTGATATAATATAATATACTGTAATATAATATAATGTAATATATTATAGTGTAATATAATATAGTGTAATATAATATGATTTAATATAATATAGTGTAATATAGTATAATATAATATAATATAATATACTGTAATATAATATAATCCCAGACAAGAGCTGGTAAAAAGCCACCTCTCTTTGTCGACTGATTCAAACCCGTCTGTGTGGCCCTCACTGTGGAACATTCCCTCTGTTTTGACGGGAGGCGGGTATCAGAGCGTATCGGAAGCATTCAGGACACTCTAGGGGGTCAGCGCAATTCTCTGGAATGTTTAGGAGACATGGGAGCGCGTGGGTGTGTGTGTGTGTTATTATAAACCAGGGTGTACAGGTGTGTGTGTGTCTCTCTGTGTGTGTGTGTGTGTGTGTGTGTGTGTGTGTGTGTGTGTGTGTGTGTGTGTGTGTGTGTGTGTGTGTGTGTGTGTGTGTGTGTGTGTGTGTGTGTGTGTGTGTGTGTGTGTGTGTGTGTGTGTGTGTACATTAAAAAGTCATCAGACAGTACCCTGCAGTAAATGAGACAGGACCAGATGTCACAACAAGGGGGGGTGACGGAACGCTGCTGGGCTCCACACACACACAAACACACACACACACAGACGCAAAGACACACACACACACACAGAGAGAGAGAGACGCAAAGACACACACACACACACACACAGAGATGCACACAAACACACACACAAACACACACAGAGACGCACAGACACACACACACACACACACACACACAGAGACACACACACACACACACACACACACACACAGAGACACACAGACACACACACACACACAGACACAGAGACACACAGACACACACACACACAAATACATTTACAGTAACACAGACAACACAGGTCTCAATAAAGATATTTACTTTGGATTTGCCAGTTGTGGGTTTCAATGCTCCCTTGTGCTCAACACACACACACACACACACACACACACACACACACACACACACACACACACACACACACACACACACACACACACACACACACACACACACACACACACACACACACACAGAGACACACACACATCTGTCATTGGGCCTGATGTGTTTGGCTTCCCTCCATCTGTCCTCTACTCCACAGGGGCGTCTGTCATCTTCTGCGGTCTGTCTCTCGATGGTTAAATGTAAGGGTTATTCCCCCCCCCCAACTCTATGGTTAAATGTAAGGGTTATTCCCCCCCCCCAACTCTACGGTTAAATGTAAGGGTTATCCCCCCAACTCTATGGTTAAATGTAAGGGTTACCCCCAACTCTATGGTTAAATGTAAGGGTTATCCCCCCCAACTCGATGGTTAAATGTAAGGGTTATCTCCCCCCCCAACTCTATGGTTAAATGTAAGGGTTATCCCCCCAACTCTATGGTTAAATGTAAGGGTTACCCCCCCAACTCTATGGTTAAATGTAAGGGTTATCCCCCCAACTCTATGGTTAAATGTAAGGGTTATCCCCCCCAACTCTATGGTTAAATGTAAGGGTTACCCCCCAACTCGATGGTTAAATGTAAGGGTTATCCCCCCAACTCGATGGTTAAATGTAAGGGTTATCCCCCCCAACTCGATGGTTAAATGTAAGGGTTATCCCCCCAACTCTATGGTTAAATGTAAGGGTTATCCCCCCAACTCTATGGTTAAATGTAAGGGTTATCCCCCCAACTCTATGGTTAAATGTAAGGGTTATCCCCCCCCACTCTATGGTTAAATGTAAGGGTTATACCCCCCCTCAACTCGATGGTTAAATGTAAGGGTTATCCCCCCAACTCGATGGTTAAATGTAAGGGTTATCCCCCCAACTCGATGGTTAAATGTAAGGGTTATCCCCCCCCAACTCTATGGTTAAATGTAAGGGTTATCCCCCCAACTCGATGGTTAAATGTAAGGGTTATCCCCCCCAACTCGATGGTTAAATGTAAGGGTTACCACCCCAACTCTATGGTTAAATGTAAGGGTTATCCCCCCCAACTCTATGGTTAAATGTAAGGGTTACCCCCCCAACTCTATGGTTAAATGTAAGGGTTACCCCCCCAACTCTATGGTTAAATGTAAGGGTTATCCCCCCCCAACTCGATGGTTAAATGTAAGGGTTATCCCCCTCCCAACTCGATGGTTAAATGTAAGGGTTATCCCCCCAACTCTATGGTTAAATGTAAGGGTTATCCCCCCAACTCTATGGTTAAATGTAAGGGTTATCCCCCCCCAACTCGATGGTTAAATGTAAGGGTTATCCCCCCCCAACTCGATGGTTAAATGTAAGGGTTACCCCCCAACTCTATGGTTAAATGTAAGGGTTATCCCCCCCAACTCTATGGTTAAATGTAAGGGTTATCCCCCCCCCAACTCGATGGTTAAATGTAAGGGTTATCCCCCCCCAACTCGGTGGTTAAATGTAAGGGTTATCCCCCCAACTCGATGGTTAAATGTAAGGGTTATCCCCCCCAACTCGATGGTTAAATGTAAGGGTTATCCCCCCCCAACTCTATGGTTAAATGTAAGGGTTATCCCCCCCCAACTCGACGGTTAAATGTAAGGGTTATCCACCCCAACTCTATGGTTAAATGTAAGGGTTATCCCCCCCAACTCTATGGTTAAATGTAAGGGTTATCCACCCCCCAACTCTATGGTTAAATGTAAGGGTTATCCCCCCAACTCTATGGTTAAATGTAAGGGTTATCCCCCCCAACTCTATGGTTAAATGTAAGGGTTATCCCCCCAACTCGATGGTTAAATGTAAGGGTTACCCCCCCCAACTCGATGGTTAAATGTAAGGGTTACCCCCCCCAACTCTATGGTTAAATGTAAGGGTTATCCCCCCCAACTCTATGGTTAAATGTAAGGGTTATCCCCCCCAACTCTATGGTTAAATGTAAGGGTTATCCCCCCCCCAACTCTATGGTTAAATGTAAGGGTTATCCCCCCCAACTCTATGGTTAAATGTAAGGGTTACCCCCCCAACTCGATGGTTAAATGTAAGGGTTATCCCCCCCAACTCTATGGTTAAATGTAAGGGTTATCCCCCCCAACTCTATGGTTAAATGTAAGGGTTATCCCCCCAACTCTATGGTTAAATGTAAGGGTTATCCCCCCAACTCTATGGTTAAATGTAAGGGTTATCCCCCCCAACTCTATGGTTAAATGTAAGGGTTATCCCCCCCAACTCTATGGTTAAATGTAAGGGTTATCCCCCCCAACTCTATGGTTAAATGTAAGGGTTATCCCCCCAACTCTATGGTTAAATGTAAGGGTTATCCCCCCCAACTCTATGGTTAAATGTAAGGGTTATCCCCCCAACTCTATGGTTAAATGTAAGGGTTATCCCCCCAACTCTATGGTTAAATGTAAGGGTTATCCCCCCCAACTCTATGGTTAAATGTAAGGGTTATTCCCCCCCCAACTCTATGGTTAAATGTAAGGGTTATCCCCCCAACTCGATGGTTAAATGTAAGGGTTATCCCCCCCAACTCTATGGTTAAATGTAAGGGTTACCCCCCCCAACTCTATGGTTAAATGTAAGGGTTATCCCCCCCAACTCTATGGTTAAATGTAAGGGTTATCCCCCCCAACTCTATGGTTAAATGTAAGGGTTATCCCCCCAACTCTATGGTTAAATGTAAGGGTTATCCCCCCCCAACTCTATGGTTAAATGTAAGGGTTATCCCCCCAACTGGTTATGGTTAAATGTGGTTAAATGGGTTTAACCCCCAACTCTATGGTTAAATGTAAGGGTTATCCCCCCCAACTCGATGGTTAAATGTAAGGGTTATCCCCCCCCAACTCTATGGTTAAATGTAAGGGTTATCCCCCCAACTCTATGGTTAAATGTCCCCCCAACTCTATGGTTAAATGTAAGGGTTATCCCCCCAACTCTATGGTTAAATGTAAGGGTTATCCCCCCAACTCGATGGTTAAATGTAAGGGTTATCCCCCCCAACTCTATGGTTAAATGTAAGGGTTATCCCCCCAACTCTATGGTTAAATGTAAGGGTTATCCCCCCCCCAACTCTATGGTTAAATGTAAGGGTTATCCCCCCCCCAACTCTATGGTTAAATGTAAGGGTTATCCCCCCCCCAACTCTATGGTTAAATGTAAGGGTTATCCCCCCAACTCTATGGTTAAATGTAAGGGTTACCCCCCAACTCTATGGTTAAATGTAAGGGTTATCCCCCCAACTCTATGGTTAAATGTAAGGGTTATCCCCCCAACTCGATGGTTAAATGTAAGGGTTATCCCCCCCAACTCGATGGTTAAATGTAAGGGTTACCCCCCCAACTCTATGGTTAAATGTAAGGGTTATCCCCCCAACTCTATGGTTAAATGTAAGGGTTATCCCCCCCAACTCTATGGTTAAATGTAAGGGTTATCCCCCCAACTCTATGGTTAAATGTAAGGGTTATCCCCCCCCCAACTCTATGGTTAAATGTAAGGGTTATCCCCCCAACTCTATGGTTAAATGTAAGGGTTATCCCCCCCCAACTCTATGGTTAAATGTAAGGGTTATCCCCCCAACTCTATGGTTAAATGTAAGGGTTATCCCCCCCAACTCTATGGTTAAATGTAAGGGTTATCCCCCCAACTCTATGGTTAAATGTAAGGGTTATCCCCCCAACTCTATGGTTAAATGTAAGGGTTATCCCCCCCAACTCTATGGTTAAATGTAAGGGTTATCCCCCCAACTCTATGGTTAAATGTAAGGGTTATCCCCCCAACTCTATGGTTAAATGTAAGGGTTATCCCCCCCAACTCTATGGTTAAATGTAAGGGTTATCCCCCCCCAACTCTATGGTTAAATGTAAGGGTTATCCCCCCAACTCTATGGTTAAATGTAAGGTTATCCCCCCAACTCTATGGTTAAATGTAAGGGTTATCCCCCCCAACTCTATGGTTAAATGTAAGGGTTATCCCCCCAACTCTATGGTTAAATGTAAGGGTTATCCCCCCCAACTCTATGGTTAAATGTAAGGGTTATCCCCCCCAACTCGATGGTTAAATGTAAAGGTTATCCCCCCAACTCGATGGTTAAATGTAAGGGTTATCCCCCCAACTCTATGGTTAAATGTAAGGGTTATCCCCCCAACTCTATGGTTAAATGTAAGGGTTATCCCCCCCCCCCAACTCTATGGTTAAATGTAAGGGTTATCCCCCCAACTCTATGGTTAAATGTAAGGGTTATCCCCCCCCAACTCTATGGTTAAATGTAAGGGTTATCCCCCCAACTCTATGGTTAAATGTAAGGGTTATCCCCCCCCAACTCTATGGTTAAATGTAAGGGTTATCCCCCCCCAACTCTATGGTTAAATGTAAGGGTTATCCCCCCAACTCGATGGTTAAATGTAAGGGTTATCCCCCCCAACTCGATGGTTAAATGTAAGGGTTATCCCCCCCAACTCGATGGTTAAATGTAAGGGTTATCCCCCCCAACTCTATGGTTAAATGTAAGGGTTATCCCCCCAACTCTATGGTTAAATGTAAGGGTTACCCCCCAACTCGATGGTTAAATGTAAGGGTTATCCCCCCAACTCTATGGTTAAATGTAAGGGTTATCCCCCCCAACTCTATGGTTAAATGTAAGGGTTATCCCCCCCCAACTCTATGGTTAAATGTAAGGGTTATCCCCCCCCAACTCTATGGTTAAATGTAAGTTAACTCTATGGTTAAATGTAAGGGTTATCCCCCCCCCCAACTCTATGGTTAAATGTAAGGGTTATCCCCCCCAACTCTATGGTTAAATGTAAGGGTTACCCCCCCAACTCTATGGTTAAATGTAAGGGTTATCCCCCCCAACTCTATGGTTAAATGTAAGGGTTATCCCCCCAACTCTATGGTTAAATGTAAGGGTTATCCCCCCCAACTCTATGGTTAAATGTAAGGGTTACCCCCCAACTCTATGGTTAAATGTAAGGGTTACCCCCCCCAACTCTATGGTTAAATGTAAGGGTTATCCCCCCAACTCTATGGTTAAATGTAAGGGTTATCCCCCCAACTCTATGGTTAAATGTAAGGGTTATCCCCCCAACTCGATGGTTAAATGTAAGGGTTATCTAACTCGATGGTTAAATGTAAGGGTTATCCCCCCAACTCGACGGTAAACTTGTGGCATTTAATTCCTAATGGTTGAGAAACGAGCGCTCATCGTCGCCTCTAGTGGACGGTTTTGAACTCATCTCCCGACGTCCTGCAGACCTGAAGGAAAGTGGAATACGGCCTTGGGTCTGGTGTGACCTGGCTGATCAGCTGTAACTCTCTCCACTCCATCAGAGAAGACCGAACACACACACACACACACCGTCTCTCACCATCGTCTCTCTTCCGCTTCCCGTCGTTAGCTGAGCTGATACCCAGAATGCCGCTGATGGAGTAGGAGGAGCCAGCCGAGTCACTGGTTACCGCAGAAACCTGTGTCGACGCTACCGACGACGCTGTGGAAAGTTAGGACATAGGTTACAATGCTACATAACACTCCATTACACTACATAACACTACATTATGTTACATAACGCTACATAACACTACATGACACTACATAATGTTACATAATGCTACATAACACTACATAATGTTACATAACACTACATAACACGACATGATACTACATAATGTTACATAACACTCCATTACACTACATAACACTACATTATGTTACATAATGCTACATTATGTTACATAGCACTACATAACACTACATAACACTACATAACACTACATTATGTTACATAACGCTACATAACACTACATAACACTACATGACACTACATAATGCTACATAATGCTACATAACACTACATAATGTTACATAACACTACATAACACGACATGATACTACATAATGTTACATAACACTCCATTACACTACATAACACTACATAACACTACATTATGTTACATAATGCTACATTATGTTACATAGCACTACATAACACTACATAACACTACATAACACTACATTATGTTACATAACGCTACATAACACTACATAACACTACATGACACTACATAATGTTACATAATGCTACATAACACTACATAATGTTACATAACACTACATAACACGACATGATACTACATAATGCTACATAACACTACATAACGCTACATAACACTACATAACACTACATAATGTTACATAACATTACATAACACTACATGACACTACGTAATGTTACATAATGTTACATAACACTACATAATGTTACATAACACTACATAACAATACATGACACTACATAATGCTACATAACACTACATAATGTTACATAATGCTACATAACACTACATAATGTTACATAATACTACATAACACTGCATAACACTACATAATGTTACATAACACTACATAACGCTACATAACTCTACATAACACTACATAATGTTACATAACATTACATAACACTACATGACACTACGTAATGTTACATAATGTTACATAACACTACATAATGTTACATAACACTACATAACAATACATGACACTACATAATGCTACATAACACTACATAATGTTACATAATGCTACATAATACTACATAATGTTACATAACACTACATAACACTGCATAACACTACATAATGTTACATAACACTACATAACACTACATGACACTACATAATGTTACATAATGCTAAATAACACTACATAATGCTATATAACACTACATAATGCTGCATAACCTTACAAACTGCTACATAACACTACATAACACTACATAATGCTACATTATGTTACATACCGCTACATAACACTACATAATGCTACATAACACTACATAATGCTACATAACACTACATAATGCTTCATAACACTACATACTGCTACATAACACTTCATAATGCTACATAACACTACATAATGCTACATAACACTACATAATGCTGCATAACTTTACAAACTGCTACATAACACTACATAACACTACATAATGCTACATTATGTTACATACCACTACATAACACTACATAATGCTACATAACACTACATAATGCTACATTATGTTACATACCGCTACATAACACTACATAATGCTACATAACACTACATAATGCTACATTATGTTACATACCGCTACATAACACTACATAATGCTACATAACACTACATAATGCTACATAACACTACATAATGCTGCATAACTTTACAAACTGCTACATAACACTACATAATGCTACATTATGTTACATACCACTACATAACACTACATAATGCTACATAACACTACATAATGCTACATTATGTTACATACCGCTACATAACACTACATAATGCTACATAACACTACATAATAATACATTATGTTACATACCGCTACATAACACTACATAATGCTACATAACACTACATAATGCTGCATAACACTACATAATGCTGCATAACTTTATAAACTGCTACATAACACTACATAACACTACATAATGCTACATTATGTTACATACCACTACATAACACTACATAATGCTACATAACACTACATAATGCTACATTATGTTACATACCGCTACATAACACTACATAATGCTACATAACACTACATAATGCTGCATAACACTACATAATGCTACATAACACTGCATAATGCTACATAATGCTACACACATTACATAACACTACATAATGCTACATAACGGTGCATAGGGCGCTCATAACTCCGTATCACACATAATATCTTGTAACCTTCTGAACTAAAAGACATAGGTCAGTAGCAACGCTACGTAGGACTGTCACAGGACTGTCATAAATTGGTAATAACCCTTGGTTTTAAGAAGTCGTAATTTATCATTTTGATTTTGTACGCCTTTTTTTTCTTTTTTTCTTTCACCTTTATTTAACCAGGTAGGCAAGTTGAGAACAAGTTCTCATTTACAATTGCGACCTGGCCAGGATAAAGCAAAGCAGTTCGACACATACAACAACACAGAGTTACACATGGAGTAAAACAAACATACAGTCAATAATACAGTATAAACAAGTCTATATACGATGTGAGCAAATGAGGTGAGATAAGGGAGGTAAAGGCAAAAAAAGGCCATGGTGGCAAAGTAAATACAGTATAGCAAGTAAAACACTGGAATGGTAGATTTGCAGTGGAAGAATGTGCAAAGTAGAAATAAAAATAATGGGGTGCAAAGGAGCAAAATAAATCAATTAATTAAATACAGTAGGGAAAGAGGTAGTTGTTTGGGCTAAAATATAGGTGGGCTATGTACAGGTGCAGTAATCTGTGAGCTGCTCTGACAGTTGGTGCTTAAAGCCAGTGAGGGAGATAAGTGTTTCCAGTTTCAGTGCTTTTTGTAGTTCGTTCCAGTCATTGGCAGCAGAGTGGAAGGAGAGGCGGCCAAAGAAAGAATTGGTTTTGGGGGTGACTAGAGAGATATACCTGCTGGAGCGTGTGCTACAGGTGGGAGATGCTATGGTGACCAGCGAGCTGAGATAAGGGGGGACTTTACCTAGCAGGGTCTTGTAGACGACATGGAGCCAGTGGGTTTGGTGATGAGTATGAAGCGAGGGCCAGCCAACGAGAGTGTACAGGTCGCAATGGTGGGTAGTATATGGGGCTTTGGTGACAAAAGGGATGGCACTGTGATAGACTGCATCCAATTTGTTGAGTAGGGTATTGGAGGCTATTTTGTAAATGACATCGCCAAAGTCGAGGATTGGCCTTTAGTACAAACAGCCACTTTGGGATGGTTTTAACCTCTTGTTGTCATGGCGAAGGAGTTGAATAGTCCACGGTAGGCGGTTTCCAGTCGGGATACACTCCAAATTCACTACATTATAGAAATACACAGTTTGTTTACTTGGCGGGTCATCTGCGTAGCGCTTGTTAAATATAATTATGATTCAACGTCAGTGGGTGGACTCTGGTCACTAGTTGTTCACTATATAGGGAATAGGGCTCTGTTCACTAGTAGTTCACTATATAGGGAATAGGGCTCTGGTCACTAGTAGTTCACTATATAGGGAATAGGGCTCTGTTCACTAGTAGTTCACTATATAGGGAATAGGGCTCTGGTCACTAGTAGTTCACTATATAGGGAATAGGGCTCTGTTCACTAGTAGTTCACTATATAGGGAATAGGGCCCTGGTCACTAGTAGTTCACTATATAAGGAATAGGGCTCTGGTCACTAGTAGTACCACTATATATGGAATAGGGATCTGGTCACTAGTAGTTCACTATATAGGGAATAGGGCTCTATTCTAAAGTCGTGCACTATATAGGGAATAGGGCCCTGGTCACTAGTCCTGCACTATATAGGGAATAGGGCTCTGTTCACTAGTAGTTCACTATATAGGGAATAGGTCACTGGTAACTAGTAGTGCACTATATAGTGAATAGGGGCCTGGTCACTAGTACTGCACTATATAGGGAATAGGGCTCTGGTCACAAGTAGTTAACTATATAGGGAATAGGGCCCTGGTCTAAAGTAGTTCACTATATAGTGAATAGGGGCCTGGTCACTAGTACTGCACTATATAGGGAATAGGGCTCTGGTCACAAGTAGTTAACTATATAGGGAATAGGGCCCTGGTCTAAAGTAGTTCACTATATAGGGAATAGGGCTCTGGTCACAAGTAGTTAACTATATAGGGAATAGGGCCCTGGTCTAAAGTAGTTCACTATATAGGGAATAGGGCCCTGGTCACTAGTAGTTCACTATATAGGGAATAGGGCTCTGGTCACTAGTAGTTTACTAGGTGGGGAATAGGGCTCTGGTCACTAGTAGTTCACTATATAGGGAATAGGGCTCTGGTCACTAGTAGTTAACTATATAGGGAATAGGGCTCTGGTCACTAGTAGTTCACTATATAGGGAATAGGGCCCTGGTCTAAAGTAGTTCACTATATAGGGAATAGGGCCCTGGTCTAAAGTAGTGCACTATATAGGGAATAGGACTCTGTACACTAGTAGTTCACTATATAGGGAATAGGGCTCTGGTCACTAGTAGTTCACTAGATAGGGATTAGGGCTCTGGTCACTAGTAGTTCACTATAATGGGAATAGGGCCCTGGTCACTAGTAGTTCACTAGATAGGGAATAGGGCTCTGGTCACTAGTAGTTAACTATATAGGGAATAGGGCCCTGGTCACTAATAGTGCACTATATAGGGAATAGGGCCCTGGTCACAAGTTGTGCACTATATAGGGAATAGGGCTCTGGTCTAATGTGGTGCACTATATAGGGAGTAGGGTGCCATAGAGATCTGGTCTAAAGTAGGCCACTATATAGGGAAGAGGGTCCTGGTCTAAGTAGTGCACTATATAGAGAATAGGGCCCTGGTCACTAGTAGTTCACTATATAGGGAATAGGGCTCTGGTCACTAGTAGTTCACTATATATGGAGCAGGGCTCTGGTCACTAGTAGTTCACTATATAGGGAATATGGCTCTGGTCACTAGTACTGCACTATATAGGGAATAGGGCCCTGGTCACTAGTGGTTCACTATATAGGGAATAGGGCCCTGGTCACTAGTAGTTCACTATATAGGGAATAGGGCCCTGGTCACTAGTAGTTCACTATATAGGGAATAGGGCTCTGGTCTAAGTAGTGCACTATATAGCGAATAGGGCCCTGGTCACTAGTGGTTCACTATATAGGGAATAGGGTGCCATTTTGGTTACAATGTCCTCTATAAACCACCCTACAGAACCAAAGAACCTCCCTCCCTACAGAACCAAAGAACCTCCCTCCCTACAGAACTACAGAACCTCCCTCCCTACAGACACCAAAGAACCTCCCTCCCTACAGAACAACAGAACCTCCCTCGCTACAGAACCAAAGAACCTCCCTCCCTACAGAACTACAGAACCTCCCTCCCTACAGAACCAAAGAACCTCCCTCCCTACAGAACCAAAGAACCTCCCTCCCTACAGAACCAAAGAACCTCCCTCCCTACAGAACTACAGAACCTCCCTCCCTACAGAACCAAAGAACCTCCCTCCCTACAGAACCAAAGAACCTCCCTCCCTACAGAACTACAGAACCTCCCTCCCTGCAGACACCAAAGAACCTCCCTCCCTGCAGACACCAAAGAACCTCCCTCCCTACAGAACCAAAGAACCTCCCTCCCTACAGAACCAAAGAACCTCCCTCCCTACAGAACTACAGAACCTCCCTCCCTGCAGACACCAAAGAACCTCCCTCCCTGCAGACACCAAAGAACCTCCCTCCCTACAAAACAACAGAACCTCCCTCCCTACAGAACCAAAGAACCTCCCTCCCTACAGACACCAAAGAACCTCCCTCCCTACAGAACAACAGAACCTCCCTCCCTACAGAACAACAGAACCTCCCTCGCTACAGAACCAAAGAATCTCCCTCCCTACAGAACAACAGAACCTCCCTCCCTACAGAATAACAGAACCTCCCTCCCTACAGAACCAAAGAACCTCCCTCCCTACAGAACTACAGAACCACAGAATCACATCACCTCCCTACAGGCACCAATGACAGAAACACAGAACCTCCCTCCTTACAGACACCAAACACAAAACCACAGATCCTCCCTCCCTACAGACATCAACCACAGAACCACAGAAAAAGAGAGAGAATGACAAACCCTGAGGTGAATGAAACTCTGTTCCTGGTTCAGTAACCATGGAGAATGAAACTCTGTTCCTGGTTCAGTAACCATGGAGAATAAAACTCTGTTCCTGGTTCAGTAACCATGGAGAATGAAACTCTGT